>NW_028245860.1:0-216209 GCF_964263255.1 Lissotriton vulgaris | reverse complement strand
ACTGATGATCCACCTACAAATGTGAACTGACGTTCAAAAATAAAACATTTGAAAACGGACCATTTTCCACATTTCTGAAGCATGACGTAATGGGGGGGTGTTATCTCTTTTGTCGAAAATCAGCCGTTTTTGCTCGAACATTAAATGCCTCCAAATGGTATTTAATTAACTTCCCGAGCCCCTGGAAGCATGAAAATCACTTTAAACATGCTAATTTTAGCTCTAACACTGATGATCCACCTACAAATGTGAACTGACGTTCAAAAATAAAACATTTGAAAACGGACCATTTTCCACATTTCTGAAGCATGACGTAATGGGGGGGTGTTATCTCTTTTGTCGAAAATCAGCCGTTTTTGCTCGAACATTAAATGCCTCCAAATGGTATTTAATTAACTTCCCGAGCCCCTGGAAGCATGAAAATCACTTTAAACATGCTAATTTTAGCTCTAACACTGATGATCCACCTACAAATGTGAACTGACGTTCAAAAATAAAACATTTGAAAACGGACCATTTTCCACATTTCTGAAGCATGACGTAATGGGGGGGTGTTATCTCTTTTGTCGAAAATCAGCCGTTTTTGCTCGAACATTAAATGCCTCCAAATGGTATTTAATTAACTTCCCGGGGTGAAGAAACCCTTTTTGAGAACTCAGAGTGAGTAAATTGGCCATTTTCATGCACTTTTAACCATTCCATAAATCTTGTGTTTTGGGCCCCTGGAAGCATGAAAATCACTTTAAACATGCTAATTTTAGCTCTAACACTGATGATCCACCTACAAATGTGAACTGACGTTCAAAAATAAAACATTTGAAAACGGACCATTTTCCACATTTCTGAAGCATGACGTAATGGGGGGGTGTTATCTCTTTTGTCGAAAATCAGCCGTTTTTGCTCGAACATTAAATGCCTCCAAATGGTATTTAATTAACTTCCCGAGCCCCTGGAAGCATGAAAATCACTTTAAACATGCTAATTTTAGCTCTAACACTGATGATCCACCTACAAATGTGAACTGACGTTCAAAAATAAAACATTTGAAAACGGACCATTTTCCACATTTCTGAAGCATGACGTAATGGGGGGTGTTATCTCTTTTGTCGAAAATCAGCCGTTTTTGCTCGAACATTAAATGCCTCCAAATGGTATTTAATTAACTTCCCGAGCCCCTGGAAACATGAAAATCACTTTAAACATGCTAATTTTAGCTCTAACACTGATGATCCACCTACAAATGTGAACTGACGTTCAAAAATAAAACATTTGAAAACGGACCATTTTCCACATTTCTGAAGCATGACGTAATGGGGGGGTGTTATCTCTTTTTTCGAAAATCAGCCGTTTTTGCTCGAACATTAAATGCCTCCAAATGGTATTTAATTAACTTCCCGAGCCCCTGGAAGCATGAAAATCACTTTAAACATGCTAATTTTAGCTCTAACACTGATGATCCACCTACAAATGTGAACTGACGTTCAAAAATAAAACATTTGAAAACGGACCATTTTCCACATTTCTGAAGCATGACGTAATGGGGGGGTGTTATCTCTTTTGTCGAAAATCAGCCGTTTTTGCTCGAACATTAAATGCCTCCAAATGGTATTTAATTAACTTCCCGAGCCCCTGGAAGCATGAAAATCACTTTAAACATGCTAATTTTAGCTCTAACACTGATGATCCACCTACAAATGTGAACTGACGTTCAAAAATAAAACATTTGAAAACGGACCATTTTCCACATTTCTGAAGCATGACGTAATGGGGGGGTGTTATCTCTTTTGTCGAAAATCAGCCGTTTTTGCTCGAACATTAAATGCCTCCAAATGGTATTTAATTAACTTCCCGAGCCCCTGGAAGCATGAAAATCACTTTAAACATGCTAATTTTAGCTCTAACACTGATGATCCACCTACAAATGTGAACTGACGTTCAAAAATAAAACATTTGAAAACGGACCATTTTCCACATTTCTGAAGCATGACGTAATGGGGGGGTGTTATCTCTTTTGTCGAAAATCAGCCGTTTTTGCTCGAACATTAAATGCCTCCAAATGGTATTTAATTAACTTCCCGAGCCCCTGGAAGCATGAAAATCACTTTAAACATGCTAATTTTAGCTCTAACACTGATGATCCACCTACAAATGTGAACTGACGTTCAAAAATAAAACATTTGAAAACGGACCATTTTCCACATTTCTGAAGCATGACGTAATGGGGGAGTGTTATCTCTTTTGTCGAAAATCAGCCGTTTTTGCTCGAACATTAAATGCCTCCAAATGGTATTTAATTAACTTCCCGAGCCCCTGGAAGCATGAAAATCACTTTAAACATGCTAATTTTAGCTCTAACACTGATGATCCACCTACAAATGTGAACTGACGTTCAAAAATAAAACATTTGAAAACGGACCATTTTCCACATTTCTGAAGCATGACGTAATGGGGGGGTGTTATCTCTTTTGTCGAAAATCAGCCGTTTTTGCTCGAACATTAAATGCCTCCAAATGGTATTTAATTAACTTCCCGAGCCCCTGGAAGCATGAAAATCACTTTAAACATGCTAATTTTAGCTCTAACACTGATGATCCACCTACAAATGTGAACTGACGTTCAAAAATAAAACATTTGAAAACGGACCATTTTCCACATTTCTGAAGCATGACGTAATGGGGGGGTGTTATCTCTTTTGTCGAAAATCAGCCGTTTTTGCTCGAACATTAAATGCCTCCAAATGGTATTTAATTAACTTCCCGGGGTGAAGAAACCCTTTTTGAGAACTCAGAGTGAGTAAATTGGCCATTTTCATGCACTTTTAACCATTCCATAAATCTTGTGTTTTGGGCCCCTGGAAGCATGAAAATCACTTTAAACATGCTAATTTTAGCTCTAACACTGATGATCCACCTACAAATGTGAACTGACGTTCAAAAATAAAACATTTGAAAACGGACCATTTTCCACATTTCTGAAGCATGACGTAATGGGGGGGTGTTATCTCTTTTGTCGAAAATCAGCCGTTTTTGCTCGAACATTAAATGCCTCCAAATGGTATTTAATTAACTTCCCGAGCCCCTGGAAGCATGAAAATCACTTTAAACATGCTAATTTTAGCTCTAACACTGATGATCCACCTACAAATGTGAACTGACGTTCAAAAATAAAACATTTGAAAACGGACCATTTTCCACATTTCTGAAGCATGACGTAATGGGGGGGTGTTATCTCTTTTGTCGAAAATCAGCCGTTTTTGCTCGAACATTAAATGCCTCCAAATGGTATTTAATTAACTTCCCGAGCCCCTGGAAACATGAAAATCACTTTAAACATGCTAATTTTAGCTCTAACACTGATGATCCACCTACAAATGTGAACTGACGTTCAAAAATAAAACATTTGAAAACGGACCATTTTCCACATTTCTGAAGCATGACGTAATGGGGGGGTGTTATCTCTTTTGTCGAAAATCAGCCGTTTTTGCTCGAACATTAAATGCCTCCAAATGGTATTTAATTAACTTCCCGAGCCCCTGGAAGCATGAAAATCACTTTAAACATGCTAATTTTAGCTCTAACACTGATGATCCACCTACAAATGTGAACTGACGTTCAAAAATAAAACATTTGAAAACGGACCATTTTCCACATTTCTGAAGCATGACGTAATGGGGGGGTGTTATCTCTTTTGTCGAAAATCAGCCGTTTTTGCTCGAACATTAAATGCCTCCAAATGGTATTTAATTAACTTCCCGAGCCCCTGGAAGCATGAAAATCACTTTAAACATGCTAATTTTAGCTCTAACACTGATGATCCACCTACAAATGTGAACTGACGTTCAAAAATAAAACATTTGAAAACGGACCATTTTCCACATTTCTGAAGCATGACGTAATGGGGGGGTGTTATCTCTTTTGTCGAAAATCAGCCGTTTTTGCTCGAACATTAAATGCCTCCAAATGGTATTTAATTAACTTCCCGAGCCCCTGGAAACATGAAAATCACTTTAAACATGCTAATTTTAGCTCTAACACTGATGATCCACCTACAAATGTGAACTGACGTTCAAAAATAAAACATTTGAAAACGGACCATTTTCCACATTTCTGAAGCATGACGTAATGGGGGGGTGTTATCTCTTTTTTCGAAAATCAGCCGTTTTTGCTCGAACATTAAATGCCTCCAAATGGTATTTAATTAACTTCCCGAGCCCCTGGAAGCATGAAAATCACTTTAAACATGCTAATTTTAGCTCTAACACTGATGATCCACCTACAAATGTGAACTGACGTTCAAAAATAAAACATTTGAAAACGGACCATTTTCCACATTTCTGAAGCAAGAACGTAATGGGGGGGTGTTATCTCTTTTGTCGAAAATCAGCCGTTTTTGCTCGAACATTAAATGCCTCCAAATGGTATTTAATTAACTTCCCGAGCCCCTGGAAGCATGAAAATCACTTTAAACATGCTAATTTTAGCTCTAACACTGATGATCCACCTACAAATGTGAACTGACGTTCAAAAATAAAACATTTGAAAACGGACCATTTTCCACATTTCTGAAGCATGACGTAATGGGGGGGTGTTATCTCTTTTGTCGAAAATCAGCCGTTTTTGCTCGAACATTAAATGCCTCCAAATGGTATTTAATTAACTTCCCGGGTGAAGAAACCCTTTTTGAGAACTCAGAGTGAGTAAATTGGCCATTTTCTGCACTTTTCCATAAATCTTGTGTTTTGGGCCCCTGGAAGCATGAAAATCACTTTAAACATGCTAATTTTAGCTCTAACACTGATGATCCACCTACAAATGTGAACTGACGTTCAAAAATAAAACATTTGAAAACGGACCATTTTCCACATTTCTGAAGCATGACGTAATGGGGGGGTGTTATCTCTTTTGTCGAAAATCAGCCGTTTTTGCTCGAACATTAAATGCCTCCAAATGGTATTTAATTAACTTCCCGAGCCCCTGGAAGCATGAAAATCACTTTAAACATGCTAATTTTAGCTCTAACACTGATGATCCACCTACAAATGTGAACTGACGTTCAAAAATAAAACATTTGAAAACGGACCATTTTCCACATTTCTGAAGCATGACGTAATGGGGGGGTGTTATCTCTTTTGTCGAAAATCAGCCGTTTTTGCTCGAACATTAAATGCCTCCAAATGGTATTTAATTAACTTCCCGAGCCCCTGGAAACATGAAAATCACTTTAAACATGCTAATTTTAGCTCTAACACTGATGATCCACCTACAAATGTGAACTGACGTTCAAAAATAAAACATTTGAAAACGGACCATTTTCCACATTTCTGAAGCATGACGTAATGGGGGGGTGTTATCTCTTTTGTCGAAAATCAGCCGTTTTTGCTCGAACATTAAATGCCTCCAAATGGTATTTAATTAACTTCCCGAGCCCCTGGAAGCATGAAAATCACTTTAAACATGCTAATTTTAGCTCTAACACTGATGATCCACCTACAAATGTGAACTGACGTTCAAAAATAAAACATTTGAAAACGGACCATTTTCCACATTTCTGAAGCATGACGTAATGGGGGGGTGTTATCTCTTTTGTCGAAAATCAGCCGTTTTTGCTCGAACATTAAATGCCTCCAAATGGTATTTAATTAACTTCCCGAGCCCCTGGAAGCATGAAAATCACTTTAAACATGCTAATTTTAGCTCTAACACTGATGATCCACCTACAAATGTGAACTGACGTTCAAAAATAAAACATTTGAAAACGGACCATTTTCCACATTTCTGAAGCATGACGTAATGGGGGGGTGTTATCTCTTTTGTCGAAAATCAGCCGTTTTTGCTCGAACATTAAATGCCTCCAAATGGTATTTAATTAACTTCCCGAGCCCCTGGAAGCATGAAAATCACTTTAAACATGCTAATTTTAGCTCTAACACTGATGATCCACCTACAAATGTGAACTGACGTTCAAAAATAAAACATTTGAAAACGGACCATTTTCCACATTTCTGAAGCATGACGTAATGGGGGGGTGTTATCTCTTTTGTCGAAAATCAGCCGTTTTTGCTCGAACATTAAATGCCTCCAAATGGTATTTAATTAACTTCCCGAGCCCCTGGAAGCATGAAAATCACTTTAAACATGCTAATTTTAGCTCTAACACTGATGATCCACCTACAAATGTGAACTGACGTTCAAAAATAAAACATTTGAAAACGGACCATTTTCCACATTTCTGAAGCATGACGTAATGGGGGGGTGTTATCTCTTTTGTCGAAAATCAGCCGTTTTTGCTCGAACATTAAATGCCTCCAAATGGTATTTAATTAACTTCCCGAGCCCCTGGAAGCATGAAAATCACTTTAAACATGCTAATTTTAGCTCTAACACTGATGATCCACCTACAAATGTGAACTGACGTTCAAAAATAAAACATTTGAAAACGGACCATTTTCCACATTTCTGAAGCATGACGTAATGGGGGGTGTTATCTCTTTTGTCGAAAATCAGCCGTTTTTGCTCGAACATTAAATGCCTCCAAATGGTATTTAATTAACTTCCCGAGCCCCTGGAAGCATGAAAATCACTTTTAAACATGCTAATTTTAGCTCTAACACTGATGATCCACCTACAAATGTGAACTGACGTTCAAAAATAAAACATTTGAAAACGGACCATTTTCCACATTTCTGAAGCATGACGTAATGGGGGGGTGTTATCTCTTTTGTCGAAAATCAGCCGTTTTTGCTCGAACATTAAATGCCTCCAAATGGTATTTAATTAACTTCCCGGGGCCTGGAAGCATGAAAACCCTTTTTGAGAACTCAGAATGAGTAAATTGGCCATTTTCATGCACTTTTAACCATTCCATAAATCTTGTGTTTTGTTTTTTGGGCCTGGAAGCATGAAAATCACTTTAAACATGCTAATTTTAGCTCTAACACTGATGATCCACCTACAAATGTGAACTGACGTTCAAAAATAAAACATTTGAAAACGGACCATTTTCCACATTTCTGAAGCATGACGTAATGGGGGGGTGTTATCTCTTTTGTCGAAAATCAGCCGTTTTTGCTCGAACATTAAATGCCTCCAAATGGTATTTAATTAACTTCCCGGGTGAAGAAACCCTTTCTGAGCTCACAGAGTGAAAATTGGCCATTTTCATGCACTTTTAACCATTCCATAAATCTTGTGTTTTGGGGCCCCTGGGAAGCATGAAAATCACTTTAAACATGCATGCTAATTTTAGCTCTAACACTGATGATCCACCTACAAATGTGAACTGACGTTCAAAAATAAAACATTTGAAAACGGACCATTTTCCACATTTCTGAAGCATGACGTAATGGGGGGGTGTTATCTCTTTTGTCGAAAATCTGCCGTTTTTGCTCGAACATTAAATGCCTCCAAATGGTATTTAATTAACTTCCCGAGCCCCTGGAAGCATGAAAATCACTTTAAACATGCTAATTTTAGCTCTAACACTGATGATCCACCTACAAATGTGAACTGACGTTCAAAAATAAAACATTTGAAAACGGACCATTTTCCACATTTCTGAAGCATGACGTAATGGGGGGGTGTTATCTCTTTTGTCGAAAATCAGCCGTTTTTGCTCGAACATTAAATGCCTCCAAATGGTATTTAATTAACTTCCCGAGCCCCTGGAAGCATGAAAATCACTTTAAACATGCTAATTTTAGCTCTAACACTGATGATCCACCTACAAATGTGAACTGACGTTCAAAAATAAAACATTTGAAAACGGACCATTTTCCACATTTCTGAAGCATGACGTAATGGGGGGGTGTTATCTCTTTTGTCGAAAATCAGCCGTTTTTGCTCGAACATTAAATGCCTCCAAATGGTATTTAATTAACTTCCCTGAGCCCCTGGAAGCATGAAAATCACTTTAAACATGCTAATTTTAGCTCTAACACTGATGATCCACCTACAAATGTGAACTGACGTTCAAAAATAAAACATTTGAAAACGGACCATTTTCCACATTTCTGAAGCATGACGTAATGGGGGGGTGTTATCTCTTTTGTCGAAAATCAGCCGTTTTTGCTCGAACATTAAATGCCTCCAAATGGTATTTAATTAACTTCCCGAGCCCCTGGAAGCATGAAAATCACTTTAAACATGCTAATTTTAGCTCTAACACTGATGATCCACCTACAAATGTGAACTGACGTTCAAAAATAAAACATTTGAAAACGGACCATTTTCCACATTTCTGAAGCATGACGTAATGGGGGGGTGTTATCTCTTTTGTCGAAAATCTGCCGTTTTTGCTCGAACATTAAATGCCTCCAAATGGTATTTAATTAACTTCCCGAGCCCCTGGAAGCATGAAAATCACTTTAAACATGCTAATTTTAGCTCTAACACTGATGATCCACCTACAAATGTGAACTGACGTTCAAAAATAAAACATTTGAAAACGGACCATTTTCCACATTTCTGAAGCATGACGTAATGGGGGGGTGTTATCTCTTTTGTCGAAAATCAGCCGTTTTTGCTCGAACATTAAATGCCTCCAAATGGTATTTAATTAACTTCCCGAGCCCCTGGAAGCATGAAAATCACTTTAAACATGCTAATTTTAGCTCTAACACTGATGATCCACCTACAAATGTGAACTGACGTTCAAAAATAAAACATTTGAAAACGGACCATTTTCCACATTTCTGAAGCATGACGTAATGGGGGGGTGTTATCTCTTTTGTCGAAAATCAGCCGTTTTTGCTCGAACATTAAATGCCTCCAAATGGTATTTAATTAACTTCCTGAGCCCCTGGAAGCATGAAAATCACTTTAAACATGCTAATTTTAGCTCTAACACTGATGATCCACCTACAAATGTGAACTGACGTTCAAAAATAAAACATTTGAAAACGGACCATTTTCCACATTTCTGAAGCATGACGTAATGGGGGGGTGTTATCTCTTTTGTCGAAAATCAGCCGTTTTTGCTCGAACATTAAATGCCTCCAAATGGTATTTAATTAACTTCCCGAGCCCCTGGAAGCATGAAAATCACTTTAAACATGCTAATTTTAGCTCTAACACTGATGATCCACCTACAAATGTGAACTGACGTTCAAAAATAAAACATTTGAAAACGGACCATTTTCCACATTTCTGAAGCATGACGTAATGGGGGGGTGTTATCTCTTTTGTCGAAAATCTGCCGTTTTTGCTCGAACATTAAATGCCTCCAAATGGTATTTAATTAACTTCCCGAGCCCCTGGAAGCATGAAAATCACTTTAAACATGCTAATTTTAGCTCTAACACTGATGATCCACCTACAAATGTGAACTGACGTTCAAAAATAAAACATTTGAAAACGGACCATTTTCCACATTTCTGAAGCATGACGTAATGGGGGGGTGTTATCTCTTTTGTCGAAAATCAGCCGTTTTTGCTCGAACATTAAATGCCTCCAAATGGTATTTAATTAACTTCCCGAGCCCCTGGAAGCATGAAAATCACTTTAAACATGCTAATTTTAGCTCTAACACTGATGATCCACCTACAAATGTGAACTGACGTTCAAAAATAAAAACATTTGAAAACGGACCATTTTCCACATTTCTGAAGCATGACGTAATGGGGGGGTGTTATCTCTTTTGTCGAAAATCAGCCGTTTTTGCTCGAACATTAAATGCCTCCAAATGGTATTTAATTAACTTCCCGAGCCCCTGGAAGCATGAAATTCACTTTAAACATGCTAATTTTAGCTCTAACACTGATGATCCACCTACAAATGTGAACTGACGTTCAAAAATAAAACATTTGAAAACGGACCATTTTCCACATTTCTGAAGCATGACGTAATGGGGGGGTGTTATCTCTTTTGTCGAAAATCAGCCGTTTTTGCTCGAACATTAAATGCCTCCAAATGGTATTTAATTAACTTCCCGAGCCCCTGGAAGCATGAAAATCACTTTAAACATGCTAATTTTAGCTCTAACACTGATGATCCACCTACAAATGTGAACTGACGTTCAAAAATAAAACATTTGAAAACGGACCATTTTCCACATTTCTGAAGCATGACGTAATGGGGGGGTGTTATCTCTTTTGTCGAAAATCAGCCGTTTTTGCTCGAACATTAAATGCCTCCAAATGGTATTTAATTAACTTCCCGAGCCCCTGGAAGCATGAAAATCACTTTAAACATGCTAATTTTAGCTCTAACACTGATGATCCACCTACAAATGTGAACTGACGTTCAAAAATAAAACATTTGAAAACGGACCATTTTCCACATTTCTGAAGCATGACGTAATGGGGGGGTGTTATCTCTTTTGTCGAAAATCAGCCGTTTTTGCTCGAACATTAAATGCCTCCAAATGGTATTTAATTAACTTCCCGAGCCCCTGGAAGCATGAAAATCACTTTAAACATGCTAATTTTAGCTCTAACACTGATGATCCACCTACAAATGTGAACTGACGTTCAAAAATAAAACATTTGAAAACGGACCATTTTCCACATTTCTGAAGCATGACGTAATGGGGGGGTGTTATCTCTTTTGTCGAAAATCAGCCGTTTTTGCTCGAACATTAAATGCCTCCAAATGGTATTTAATTAACTTCCCGAGCCCCTGGAAGCATGAAAATCACTTTAAACATGCTAATTTTAGCTCTAACACTGATGATCCACCTACAAATGTGAACTGACGTTCAAAAATAAAACATTTGAAAACGGACCATTTTCCACATTTCTGAAGCATGACGTAATGGGGGGGTGTTATCTCTTTTGTCGAAAATCAGCCGTTTTTGCTCGAACATTAAATGCCTCCAAATGGTATTTAATTAACTTCCCGAGCCCCTGGAAGCATGAAAATCACTTTAAACATGCTAATTTTAGCTCTAACACTGATGATCCACCTACAAATGTGAACTGACGTTCAAAAATAAAACATTTGAAAACGGACCATTTTCCACATTTCTGAAGCATGACGTAATGGGGGGGTGTTATCTCTTTTGTCGAAAATCAGCCGTTTTTGCTCGAACATTAAATGCCTCCAAATGGTATTTAATTAACTTCCCGAGCCCCTGGAAGCATGAAAATCACTTTAAACATGCTAATTTTAGCTCTAACACTGATGATCCACCTACAAATGTGAACTGACGTTCAAAAATAAAACATTTGAAAACGGACCATTTTCCACATTTCTGAAGCATGACGTAATGGGGGGGTGTTATCTCTTTTGTCAAAAATCAGCCGTTTTTGCTCGAACATTAAATGCCTCCAAATGGTATTTAATTAACTTCCCGAGCCCCTGGAAGCATGAAAATCACTTTAAACATGCTAATTTTAGCTCTAACACTGATGATCCACCTACAAATGTGAACTGACGTTCAAAAATAAAACATTTGAAAACGGACCATTTTCCACATTTCTGAAGCATGACGTAATGGGGGGGTGTTATCTCTTTTGTCGAAAATCAGCCGTTTTTGCTCGAACATTAAATGCCTCCAAATGGTATTTAATTAACTTCCCGAGCCCCTGGAAGCATGAAAATCACTTTAAACATGCTAGTTTTAGCTCTAACACTGATGATCCACCTACAAATGTGAACTGACGTTCAAAAATAAAACATTTGAAAACGGACCATTTTCCACATTTCTGAAGCATGACGTAATGGGGGGGTGTTATCTCTTTTGTCGAAAATCAGCCGTTTTTGCTCGAACATTAAATGCCTCCAAATGGTATTTAATTAACTTCCCGAGCCCCTGGAAGCATGAAAATCACTTTAAACATGCTAATTTTAGCTCTAACACTGATGATCCACCTACAAATGTGAACTGACGTTCAAAAATAAAACATTTGAAAACGGACCATTTTCCACATTTCTGAAGCATGACGTAATGGGGGGGTGTTATCTCTTTTGTCGAAAATCAGCCGTTTTTGCTCGAACATTAAATGCCTCCAAATGGTATTTAATTAACTTCCAGGGGTGAAGAAACCCTTTTTGAGAACTCAGAGTGAGTAAATTGGCCATTTTCATGCACTTTTAACCATTCCATAAATCTTGTGTTTTGGGCCCCTGGAAGCATGAAAATCACTTTAAACATGCTAATTTTAGCTCTAACACTGATGATCCACCTACAAATGTGAACTGACGTTCAAAAATAAAACATTTGAAAACGGACCATTTTCCACATTTCTGAAGCATGACGTAATGGGGGGGTGTTATCTCTTTTGTCGAAAATCAGCCGTTTTTGCTCGAACATTAAATGCCTCCAAATGGTATTTAATTAACTTCCCGAGCCCCTGGAAGCATGAAAATCACTTTAAACATGCTAATTTTAGCTCTAACACTGATGATCCACCTACAAATGTGAACTGACGTTCAAAAATAAAACATTTGAAAACGGACCATTTTCCACATTTCTGAAGCATGACGTAATGGGGGGGTGTTATCTCTTTTGTCGAAAATCAGCCGTTTTTGCTCGAACATTAAATGCCTCCAAATGGTATTTAATTAACTTCCCGAGCCCCTGGAAGCATGAAAATCACTTTAAACATGCTAATTTTAGCTCTAACACTGATGATCCACCTACAAATGTGAACTGACGTTCAAAAATAAAACATTTGAAAACGGACCATTTTCCACATTTCTGAAGCATGACGTAATGGGGGGGTGTTATCTCTTTTTTCGAAAATCAGCCGTTTTTGCTCGAACATTAAATGCCTCCAAATGGTATTTAATTAACTTCCCGAGCCCCTGGAAGCATGAAAATCACTTTAAACATGCTAATTTTAGCTCTAACACTGATGATCCACCTACAAATGTGAACTGACGTTCAAAAATAAAACATTTGAAAACGGACCATTTTCCACATTTCTGAAGCATGACGTAATGGGGGGGTGTTATCTCTTTTGTCGAAAATCAGCCGTTTTTGCTCGAACATTAAATGCCTCCAAATGGTATTTAATTAACTTCCCGAGCCCCTGGAAGCATGAAAATCACTTTAAACATGCTAATTTTAGCTCTAACACTGATGATCCACCTACAAATGTGAACTGACGTTCAAAAATAAAACATTTGAAAACGGACCATTTTCCACATTTCTGAAGCATGACGTAATGGGGGGGTGTTATCTCTTTTGTCGAAAATCAGCCGTTTTTGCTCGAACATTAAATGCCTCCAAATGGTATTTAATTAACTTCCCGAGCCCCTGGAAGCATGAAAATCACTTTAAACATGCTAATTTTAGCTCTAACACTGATGATCCACCTACAAATGTGAACTGACGTTCAAAAATAAAACATTTGAAAACGGACCATTTTCCACATTTCTGAAGCATGACGTAATGGGGGGGTGTTATCTCTTTTGTCGAAAATCAGCCGTTTTTGCTCGAACATTAAATGCCTCCAAATGGTATTTAATTAACTTCCCGAGCCCCTGGAAGCATGAAAATCACTTTAAACATGCTAATTTTAGCTCTAACACTGATGATCCACCTACAAATGTGAACTGACGTTCAAAAATAAAACATTTGAAAACGGACCATTTTCCACATTTCTGAAGCATGACGTAATGGGGGGGTGTTATCTCTTTTGTCGAAAATCAGCCGTTTTTGCTCGAACATTAAATGCCTCCAAATGGTATTTAATTAACTTCCCGAGCCCCTGGAAGCATGAAAATCACTTTAAACATGCTAATTTTAGCTCTAACACTGATGATCCACCTACAAATGTGAACTGACGTTCAAAAATAAAACATTTGAAAACGGACCATTTTCCACATTTCTGAAGCATGACGTAATGGGGGGGTGTTATCTCTTTTGTCGAAAATCAGCCGTTTTTGCTCGAACATTAAATGCCTCCAAATGGTATTTAATTAACTTCCTGAGCCCCTGGAAGCATGAAAATCACTTTAAACATGCTAATTTTAGCTCTAACACTGATGATCCACCTACAAATGTGAACTGACGTTCAAAAATAAAACATTTGAAAACGGACCATTTTCCACATTTCTGAAGCATGACGTAATGGGGGGGTGTTATCTCTTTTGTCGAAAATCAGCCGTTTTTGCTCGAACATTAAATGCCTCCAAATGGTATTTAATTAACTTCCCGGGGTGAAGAAACCCTTTTTGAGAACTCAGAGTGAGTAAATTGGCCATTTTCATGCACTTTTAACCATTCCATAAATCTTGTGTTTTGGGCCCCTGGAAGCATGAAAATCACTTTAAACATGCTAATTTTAGCTCTAACACTGATGATCCACCTACAAATGTGAACTGACGTTCAAAAATAAAACATTTGAAAACGGACCATTTTCCACATTTCTGAAGCATGACGTAATGGGGGGGTGTTATCTCTTTTGTCGAAAATCAGCCGTTTTTGCTCGAACATTAAATGCCTCCAAATGGTATTTAATTAACTTCCCGGGGTGAAGAAACCCTTTTTGAGAACTCAGAGTGAGTAAATTGGCCATTTTCATGCACTTTTAACCATTCCATAAGTCTTGTGTTTTGGGCCCCTGGAAGCATGAAAATCACTTTAAACATGCTAATTTTAGCTCTAACACTGATGATCCACCTACAAATGTGAACTGACGTTCAAAAATAAAACATTTGAAAACGGACCATTTTCCACATTTCTGAAGCATGACGTAATGGGGGGGTGTTATCTCTTTTGTCGAAAATCAGCCGTTTTTGCTCGAACATTAAATGCCTCCAAATGGTATTTAATTAACTTCCCGGGGTGAAGAAACCCTTTCTGAGAACTCAGAGTGAGTAAATTGGCCATTTTCATGCACTTTTAACCATTCCATAAATCTTGTGTTTTGGGCCCCTGGAAGCATGAAAATCACTTTAAACATGCTAATTTTAGCTCTAACACTGATGATCCACCTACAAATGTGAACTGACGTTCAAAAATAAAACATTTGAAAACGGACCATTTTCCACATTTCTGAAGCATGACGTAATGGGGGGGTGTTATCTCTTTTGTCGAAAATCAGCCGTTTTTGCTCGAACATTAAATGCCTCCAAATGGTATTTAATTAACTTCCCGAGCCCCTGGAAGCATGAAAATCACTTTAAACATGCTAATTTTAGCTCTAACACTGATGATCCACCTACAAATGTGAACTGACGTTCAAAAAAAAAACATTTGAAAACGGACCATTTTCCACATTTCTGAAGCATGACGTAATGGGGGGGTGTTATCTCTTTTGTCGAAAATCAGCCGTTTTTGCTCGAACATTAAATGCCTCCAAATGGTATTTAATTAACTTCCCGAGCCCCTGGAAGCATGAAAATCACTTTAAACATGCTAATTTTAGCTCTAACACTGATGATCCACCTACAAATGTGAACTGACGTTCAAAAATAAAACATTTGAAAACGGACCATTTTCCACATTTCTGAAGCATGACGTAATGGGGGGGTGTTATCTCTTTTGTCGAAAATCAGCCGTTTTTGCTCGAACATTAAATGCCTCCAAATGGTATTTAATTAACTTCCCGAGCCCCTGGAAGCATGAAAATCACTTTAAACATGCTAATTTTAGCTCTAACACTGATGATCCACCTACAAATGTGAACTGACGTTCAAAAATAAAACATTTGAAAACGGACCATTTTCCACATTTCTGAAGCATGACGTAATGGGGGGTGTTATCTCTTTTGTCGAAAATCTGCCGTTTTTGCTCGAACATTAAATGCCTCCAAATGGTATTTAATTAACTTCCCGAGCCCCTGGAAGCATGAAAATCACTTTAAACATGCTAATTTTAGCTCTAACACTGATGATCCACCTACAAATGTGAACTGACGTTCAAAAATAAAACATTTGAAAACGGACCATTTTCCACATTTCTGAAGCATGACGTAATGGGGGGGTGTTATCTCTTTTGTCGAAAATCAGCCGTTTTTGCTCGAACATTAAATGCCTCCAAATGGTATTTAATTAACTTCCCGAGCCCCTGGAAGCATGAAAATCACTTTAAACATGCTAATTTTAGCTCTAACACTGATGATCCACCTACAAATGTGAACTGACGTTCAAAAATAAAACATTTGAAAACGGACCATTTTCCACATTTCTGAAGCATGACGTAATGGGGGGGTGTTATCTCTTTTGTCGAAAATCAGCCGTTTTTGCTCGAACATTAAATGCCTCCAAATGGTATTTAATTAACTTCCCGAGCACCTGGAAGCATGAAAATCACTTTAAACATGCTAATTTTAGCTCTAACACTGATGATCCACCTACAAATGTGAACTGACGTTCAAAAATAAAACATTTGAAAACGGACCATTTTCCACATTTCTGAAGCATGACGTAATGGGGGGGTGTTATCTCTTTTGTCGAAAATCTGCCGTTTTTGCTCGAACATTAAATGCCTCCAAATGGTATTTAATTAACTTCTCGAGCCCCTGGAAGCATGAAAATCACTTTAAACATGCTAATTTTAGCTCTAACACTGATGATCCACCTACAAATGTGAACTGACGTTCAAAAATAAAACATTTGAAAACGGACCATTTTCCACATTTCTGAAGCATGACGTAATGGGGGGGTGTTATCTCTTTTGTCGAAAATCAGCCGTTTTTGCTCGAACATTAAATGCCTCCAAATGGTATTTAATTAACTTCCTGAGCCCCTGGAAGCATGAAAATCACTTTAAACATGCTAATTTTAGCTCTAACACTGATGATCCACCTACAAATGTGAACTGACGTTCAAAAATAAAACATTTGAAAACGGACCATTTTCCACATTTCTGAAGCATGACGTAATGGGGGGGTGTTATCTCTTTTGTCGAAAATCAGCCGTTTTTGCTCGAACATTAAATGCCTCCAAATGGTATTTAATTAACTTCCCGAGCCCCTGGAAGCATGAAATTCACTTTAAACATGCTAATTTTAGCTCTAACACTGATGATCCACCTACAAATGTGAACTGACGTTCAAAAATAAAACATTTGAAAACGGACCATTTTCCACATTTCTGAAGCATGACGTAATGGGGGGGTGTTATCTCTTTTGTCGAAAATCAGCCGTTTTTGCTCGAACATTAAATGCCTCCAAATGGTATTTAATTAACTTCCCGAGCCCCTGGAAGCATGAAAATCACTTTAAACATGCTAATTTTAGCTCTAACACTGATGATCCACCTACAAATGTGAACTGACGTTCAAAAATAAAACATTTGAAAACGGACCATTTTCCACATTTCTGAAGCATGACGTAATGGGGGGGTGTTATCTCTTTTGTCGAAAATCAGCCGTTTTTGCTCGAACATTAAATGCCTCCAAATGGTATTTAATTAACTTCCCGAGCCCCTGGAAGCATGAAAATCACTTTAAACATGCTAATTTTAGCTCTAACACTGATGATCCACCTACAAATGTGAACTGACGTTCAAAAATAAAACATTTGAAAACGGACCATTTTCCACATTTCTGAAGCATGACGTAATGGGGGGGTGTTATCTCTTTTGTCGAAAATCAGCCGTTTTTGCTCGAACATTAAATGCCTCCAAATGGTATTTAATTAACTTCCCGAGCCCCTGGAAGCATGAAAATCACTTTAAACATGCTAATTTTAGCTCTAACACTGATGATCCACCTACAAATGTGAACTGACGTTCAAAAATAAAACATTTGAAAACAGACCATTTTCCACATTTCTGAAGCATGACGTAATGGGGGGGTGTTATCTCTTTTGTCGAAAATCAGCCGTTTTTGCTCGAACATTAAATGCCTCCAAATGGTATTTAATTAACTTCCCGAGCCCCTGGAAGCATGAAAATCACTTTAAACATGCTAATTTTAGCTCTAACACTGATGATCCACCTACAAATGTGAACTGACGTTCAAAAATAAAACATTTGAAAACGGACCATTTTCCACATTTCTGAAGCATGGCGTAATGGGGGGGTGTTATCTCTTTTGTCGAAAATCAGCCGTTTTTGCTCGAACATTAAATGCCTCCAAATGGTATTTAATTAACTTCCCGAGCCCCTGGAAGCATGAAATTCACTTTAAACATGCTAATTTTAGCTCTAACACTGATGATCCACCTACAAATGTGAACTGACGTTCAAAAATAAAACATTTGAAAACGGACCATTTTCCACATTTCTGAAGCATGACGTAATGGGGGGGTGTTATCTCTTTTGTCGAAAATCAGCCGTTTTTGCTCGAACATTAAATGCCTCCAAATGGTATTTAATTAACTTCCCGAGCCCCTGGAAGCATGAAAATCACTTTAAACATGCTAATTTTAGCTCTAACACTGATGATCCACCTACAAATGTGAACTGACGTTCAAAAATAAAACATTTGAAAACGGACCATTTTCCACATTTCTGAAGCATGACGTAATGGGGGGGTGTTATCTCTTTTGTCGAAAATCAGCCGTTTTTGCTCGAACATTAAATGCCTCCAAATGGTATTTAATTAACTTCCCGAGCCCCTGGAAGCATGAAAATCACTTTAAACATGCTAATTTTAGCTCTAACACTGATGATCCACCTACAAATGTGAACTGACGTTCAAAAATAAAACATTTGAAAACGGACCATTTTCCACATTTCTGAAGCATGACGTAATGGGGGGGTGTTATCTCTTTTGTCGAAAATCAGCCGTTTTTGCTCGAACATTAAATGCCTCCAAATGGTATTTAATTAACTTCCCGAGCCCCTGGAAGCATGAAAATCACTTTAAACATGCTAATTTTAGCTCTAACACTGATGATCCACCTACAAATGTGAACTGACGTTCAAAAATAAAACATTTGAAAACGGACCATTTTCCACATTTCTGAAGCATGACGTAATGGGGGGGTGTTATCTCTTTTGTCGAAAATCAGCCGTTTTTGCTCGAACATTAAATGCCTCCAAATGGTATTTAATTAACTTCCTGAGCCCCTGGAAGCATGAAAATCACTTTAAACATGCTAATTTTAGCTCTAACACTGATGATCCACCTACAAATGTGAACTGACGTTCAAAAATAAAACATTTGAAAACGGACCATTTTCCACATTTCTGAAGCATGACGTAATGGGGGGGTGTTATCTCTTTTGTCGAAAATCAGCCGTTTTTGCTCGAACATTAAATGCCTCCAAATGGTATTTAATTAACTTCCCGGGGTGAAGAAACCCTTTTTGAGAACTCAGAGTGAGTAAATTGGCCATTTTCATGCACTTTTAACCATTCCATAAATCTTGTGTTTTGGGCCCCTGGAAGCATGAAAATCACTTTAAACATGCTAATTTTAGCTCTAACACTGATGATCCACCTACAAATGTGAACTGACGTTCAAAAATAAAACATTTGAAAACGGACCATTTTCCACATTTCTGAAGCATGACGTAATGGGGGGGTGTTATCTCTTTTGTCGAAAATCAGCCGTTTTTGCTCGAACATTAAATGCCTCCAAATGGTATTTAATTAACTTCCCGGGGTGAAGAAACCCTTTTTGAGAACTCAGAGTGAGTAAATTGGCCATTTTCATGCACTTTTAACCATTCCATAAGTCTTGTGTTTTGGGCCCCTGGAAGCATGAAAATCACTTTAAACATGCTAATTTTAGCTCTAACACTGATGATCCACCTACAAATGTGAACTGACGTTCAAAAATAAAACATTTGAAAACGGACCATTTTCCACATTTCTGAAGCATGACGTAATGGGGGGGTGTTATCTCTTTTGTCGAAAATCAGCCGTTTTTGCTCGAACATTAAATGCCTCCAAATGGTATTTAATTAACTTCCCGGGGTGAAGAAACCCTTTCTGAGAACTCAGAGTGAGTAAATTGGCCATTTTCATGCACTTTTAACCATTCCATAAATCTTGTGTTTTGGGCCCCTGGAAGCATGAAAATCACTTTAAACATGCTAATTTTAGCTCTAACACTGATGATCCACCTACAAATGTGAACTGACGTTCAAAAATAAAACATTTGAAAACGGACCATTTTCCACATTTCTGAAGCATGACGTAATGGGGGGGTGTTATCTCTTTTGTCGAAAATCAGCCGTTTTTGCTCGAACATTAAATGCCTCCAAATGGTATTTAATTAACTTCCCGAGCCCCTGGAAGCATGAAAATCACTTTAAACATGCTAATTTTAGCTCTAACACTGATGATCCACCTACAAATGTGAACTGACGTTCAAAAAAAAAACATTTGAAAACGGACCATTTTCCACATTTCTGAAGCATGACGTAATGGGGGGGTGTTATCTCTTTTGTCGAAAATCAGCCGTTTTTGCTCGAACATTAAATGCCTCCAAATGGTATTTAATTAACTTCCCGAGCCCCTGGAAGCATGAAAATCACTTTAAACATGCTAATTTTAGCTCTAACACTGATGATCCACCTACAAATGTGAACTGACGTTCAAAAATAAAACATTTGAAAACGGACCATTTTCCACATTTCTGAAGCATGACGTAATGGGGGGGTGTTATCTCTTTTGTCGAAAATCAGCCGTTTTTGCTCGAACATTAAATGCCTCCAAATGGTATTTAATTAACTTCCCGAGCCCCTGGAAGCATGAAAATCACTTTAAACATGCTAATTTTAGCTCTAACACTGATGATCCACCTACAAATGTGAACTGACGTTCAAAAATAAAACATTTGAAAACGGACCATTTTCCACATTTCTGAAGCATGACGTAATGGGGGGTGTTATCTCTTTTGTCGAAAATCTGCCGTTTTTGCTCGAACATTAAATGCCTCCAAATGGTATTTAATTAACTTCCCGAGCCCCTGGAAGCATGAAAATCACTTTAAACATGCTAATTTTAGCTCTAACACTGATGATCCACCTACAAATGTGAACTGACGTTCAAAAATAAAACATTTGAAAACGGACCATTTTCCACATTTCTGAAGCATGACGTAATGGGGGGGTGTTATCTCTTTTGTCGAAAATCAGCCGTTTTTGCTCGAACATTAAATGCCTCCAAATGGTATTTAATTAACTTCCCGAGCCCCTGGAAGCATGAAAATCACTTTAAACATGCTAATTTTAGCTCTAACACTGATGATCCACCTACAAATGTGAACTGACGTTCAAAAATAAAACATTTGAAAACGGACCATTTTCCACATTTCTGAAGCATGACGTAATGGGGGGGTGTTATCTCTTTTGTCGAAAATCAGCCGTTTTTGCTCGAACATTAAATGCCTCCAAATGGTATTTAATTAACTTCCCGAGCACCTGGAAGCATGAAAATCACTTTAAACATGCTAATTTTAGCTCTAACACTGATGATCCACCTACAAATGTGAACTGACGTTCAAAAATAAAACATTTGAAAACGGACCATTTTCCACATTTCTGAAGCATGACGTAATGGGGGGGTGTTATCTCTTTTGTCGAAAATCTGCCGTTTTTGCTCGAACATTAAATGCCTCCAAATGGTATTTAATTAACTTCTCGAGCCCCTGGAAGCATGAAAATCACTTTAAACATGCTAATTTTAGCTCTAACACTGATGATCCACCTACAAATGTGAACTGACGTTCAAAAATAAAACATTTGAAAACGGACCATTTTCCACATTTCTGAAGCATGACGTAATGGGGGGGTGTTATCTCTTTTGTCGAAAATCAGCCGTTTTTGCTCGAACATTAAATGCCTCCAAATGGTATTTAATTAACTTCCTGAGCCCCTGGAAGCATGAAAATCACTTTAAACATGCTAATTTTAGCTCTAACACTGATGATCCACCTACAAATGTGAACTGACGTTCAAAAATAAAACATTTGAAAACGGACCATTTTCCACATTTCTGAAGCATGACGTAATGGGGGGGTGTTATCTCTTTTGTCGAAAATCAGCCGTTTTTGCTCGAACATTAAATGCCTCCAAATGGTATTTAATTAACTTCCCGAGCCCCTGGAAGCATGAAATTCACTTTAAACATGCTAATTTTAGCTCTAACACTGATGATCCACCTACAAATGTGAACTGACGTTCAAAAATAAAACATTTGAAAACGGACCATTTTCCACATTTCTGAAGCATGACGTAATGGGGGGGTGTTATCTCTTTTGTCGAAAATCAGCCGTTTTTGCTCGAACATTAAATGCCTCCAAATGGTATTTAATTAACTTCCCGAGCCCCTGGAAGCATGAAAATCACTTTAAACATGCTAATTTTAGCTCTAACACTGATGATCCACCTACAAATGTGAACTGACGTTCAAAAATAAAACATTTGAAAACGGACCATTTTCCACATTTCTGAAGCATGACGTAATGGGGGGGTGTTATCTCTTTTGTCGAAAATCAGCCGTTTTTGCTCGAACATTAAATGCCTCCAAATGGTATTTAATTAACTTCCCGAGCCCCTGGAAGCATGAAAATCACTTTAAACATGCTAATTTTAGCTCTAACACTGATGATCCACCTACAAATGTGAACTGACGTTCAAAAATAAAACATTTGAAAACGGACCATTTTCCACATTTCTGAAGCATGACGTAATGGGGGGGTGTTATCTCTTTTGTCGAAAATCAGCCGTTTTTGCTCGAACATTAAATGCCTCCAAATGGTATTTAATTAACTTCCCGAGCCCCTGGAAGCATGAAAATCACTTTAAACATGCTAATTTTAGCTCTAACACTGATGATCCACCTACAAATGTGAACTGACGTTCAAAAATAAAACATTTGAAAACAGACCATTTTCCACATTTCTGAAGCATGACGTAATGGGGGGGTGTTATCTCTTTTGTCGAAAATCAGCCGTTTTTGCTCGAACATTAAATGCCTCCAAATGGTATTTAATTAACTTCCCGAGCCCCTGGAAGCATGAAAATCACTTTAAACATGCTAATTTTAGCTCTAACACTGATGATCCACCTACAAATGTGAACTGACGTTCAAAAATAAAACATTTGAAAACGGACCATTTTCCACATTTCTGAAGCATGGCGTAATGGGGGGGTGTTATCTCTTTTGTCGAAAATCAGCCGTTTTTGCTCGAACATTAAATGCCTCCAAATGGTATTTAATTAACTTCCCGAGCCCCTGGAAGCATGAAATTCACTTTAAACATGCTAATTTTAGCTCTAACACTGATGATCCACCTACAAATGTGAACTGACGTTCAAAAATAAAACATTTGAAAACGGACCATTTTCCACATTTCTGAAGCATGACGTAATGGGGGGGTGTTATCTCTTTTGTCGAAAATCAGCCGTTTTTGCTCGAACATTAAATGCCTCCAAATGGTATTTAATTAACTTCCCGAGCCCCTGGAAGCATGAAAATCACTTTAAACATGCTAATTTTAGCTCTAACACTGATGATCCACCTACAAATGTGAACTGACGTTCAAAAATAAAACATTTGAAAACGGACCATTTTCCACATTTCTGAAGCATGACGTAATGGGGGGGTGTTATCTCTTTTGTCGAAAATCAGCCGTTTTTGCTCGAACATTAAATGCCTCCAAATGGTATTTAATTAACTTCCCGAGCCCCTGGAAGCATGAAAATCACTTTAAACATGCTAATTTTAGCTCTAACACTGATGATCCACCTACAAATGTGAACTGACGTTCAAAAATAAAACATTTGAAAACGGACCATTTTCCACATTTCTGAAGCATGACGTAATGGGGGGGTGTTATCTCTTTTGTCGAAAATCAGCCGTTTTTGCTCGAACATTAAATGCCTCCAAATGGTATTTAATTAACTTCCCGAGCCCCTGGAAGCATGAAAATCACTTTAAACATGCTAATTTTAGCTCTAACACTGATGATCCACCTACAAATGTGAACTGACGTTCAAAAATTAAAACATTTGAAAACGGACCATTTTCCACATTTCTGAAGCATGACGTAATGGGGGGGGTGTTATCTCTTTTGTCGAAAATCAGCCGTTTTTGCTCGAACATTAAATGCCTCCAAATGGTATTTAATTAACTTCCCGGGGTGAAGAAACCCTTTTTGAGAACTCAGAGTGAGTAAATTGGCCATTTTCATGCACTTTTAACCATACCATAAATCTTGTGTTTTGGGCCCCTGGAAGCATGAAAATCACTTTAAACATGCTAATTTTAGCTCTAACACTGATGATCCACCTACAAATGTGAACTGACGTTCAAAAATAAAACATTTGAAAACGGACCATTTTCCACATTTCTGAAGCATGACGTAATGGGGGGGTGTTATCTCTTTTGTCGAAAATCAGCCGTTTTTGCTCGAACATTAAATGCCTCCAAATGGTATTTAATTAACTTCCCGAGCCCCTGGAAGCATGAAAATCACTTTAAACATGCTAATTTTAGCTCTAACACTGATGATCCACCTACAAATGTGAACTGACGTTCAAAAATAAAACATTTGAAAACGGACCATTTTCCACATTTCTGAAGCATGACGTAATGGGGGGGTGTTATCTCTTTTGTCGAAAATCAGCCGTTTTTGCTCGAACATTAAATGCCTCCAAATGGTATTTAATTAACTTCCCGGGGTGAAGAAACCCTTTTTGAGAACTCAGAGTGAGTAAATTGGCCATTTTCATGCACTTTTAACCATTGCATAAATCTTGTGTTTTGGGCCCCTGGAAGCATGAAAATCACTTTAAACATGCTAATTTTAGCTCTAACACTGATGATCCACCTACAAATGTGAACTGACGTTCAAAAATAAAACATTTGAAAACGGACCATTTTCCACATTTCTGAAGCATGACGTAATGGGGGGGTGTTATCTCTTTTGTCGAAAATCTGCCGTTTTTGCTCGAACATTAAATGCCTCCAAATGGTATTTAATTAACTTCCCGAGCCCCTGGAAGCATGAAAATCACTTTAAACATGCTAATTTTAGCTCTAACACTGATGATCCATCTACAAATGTGAACTGACGTTCAAAAATAAAACATTTGAAAACGGACCATTTTCCACATTTCTGAAGCATGACGTAATGGGGGGGTGTTATCTCTTTTGTCGAAAATCAGCCGTTTTTGCTCGAACATTAAATGCCTCCAAATGGTATTTAATTAGCTTCCCGAGCCCCTGGAAGCATGAAAATCACTTTAAACATGCTAATTTTAGCTCTAACACTGATGATCCACCTACAAATGTGAACTGACGTTCAAAAATAAAACATTTGAAAACGGACCATTTTCCACATTTCTGAAGCATGACGTAATGGGGGGGTGTTATCTCTTTTGTCGAAAATCAGCCGTTTTTGCTCGAACATTAAATGCCTCCAAATGGTATTTAATTAACTTCCCGAGCCCCTGGAAGCATGAAAATCACTTTAAACATGCTAATTTTAGCTCTAACACTGATGATCCACCTACAAATGTGAACTGACGTTCAAAAATAAAACATTTGAAAACGGACCATTTTCCACATTTCTGAAGCATGACGTAATGGGGGGGTGTTATCTCTTTTGTCGAAAATCAGCCGTTTTTGCTCGAACATTAAATGCCTCCAAATGGTATTTAATTAACTTCCCGAGCCCCTGGAAGCATGAAAATCACTTTAAACATGCTAATTTTAGCTCTAACACTGATGATCCACCTACAAATGTGAACTGACGTTCAAAAATAAAACATTTGAAAACGGACCATTTTCCACATTTCTGAAGCATGACGTAATGGGGGGGTGTTATCTCTTTTGTCGAAAATCAGCCGTTTTTGCTCGAACATTAAATGCCTCCAAATGGTATTTAATTAACTTCCCGAGCCCCTGGAAGCATGAAAATCACTTTAAACATGCTAATTTTAGCTCTAACACTGATGATCCACCTACAAATGTGAACTGACGTTCAAAAATAAAACATTTGAAAACGGACCATTTTCCACATTTCTGAAGCATGACGTAATGGGGGGGTGTTATCTCTTTTGTCGAAAATCAGCCGTTTTTGCTCGAACATTAAATGCCTCCAAATGGTATTTAATTAACTTCCCGAGCCCCTGGAAGCATGAAAATCACTTTAAACATGCTAATTTTAGCTCTAACACTGATGATCCACCTACAAATGTGAACTGACGTTCAAAAATAAAACATTTGAAAACGGACCATTTTCCACATTTCTGAAGCATGACGTAATGGGGGGGTGTTATCTCTTTTGTCGAAAATCAGCCGTTTTTGCTCGAACATTAAATGCCTCCAAATGGTATTTAATTAACTTCCCGGGGTGAAGAAACCCTTTTTGAGAACTCAGAGTGAGTAAATTGGCCATTTTCATGCACTTTTAACCATTCCATAGATCTTGTGTTTTGGGCCCCTGGAAGCATGAAAATCACTTTAAACATGCTAATTTTAGCTCTAACACTGATGATCCACCTACAAATGTGAACTGACGTTCAAAAATAAAACATTTGAAAACGGACCATTTTCCACATTTCTGAAGCATGACGTAATGGGGGGGTGTTATCTCTTTTGTCGAAAATCAGCCGTTTTTGCTCGAACATTAAATGCCTCCAAATGGTATTTAATTAACTTCCCGAGCCCCTGGAAGCATGAAAATCACTTTAAACATGCTAATTTTAGCTCTAACACTGATGATCCACCTACAAATGTGAACTGACGTTCAAAAATAAAACATTTGAAAACGGACCATTTTCCACATTTCTGAAGCATGACGTAATGGGGGGGTGTTATCTCTTTTGTCGAAAATCAGCCGTTTTTGCTCGAACATTAAATGCCTCCAAATGGTATTTAATTAACTTCCCGGGGTGAAGAAACCCTTTTTGAGAACTCAGAGTGAGTAAATTGGCCATTTTCATGCACTTTTAACCATTCCATAAATCTTGTGTTTTGGGCCCCTGGAAGCATGAAAATCACTTTAAACATGCTAATTTTAGCTCTAACACTGATGATCCACCTACAAATGTGAACTGACGTTCAAAAATAAAACATTTGAAAACGGACCATTTTCCACATTTCTGAAGCATGACGTAATGGGGGGGTGTTATCTCTTTTGTCGAAAATCAGCCGTTTTTGCTCGAACATTAAATGCCTCCAAATGGTATTTAATTAACTTCCCGAGCCCCTGGAAGCATGAAAATCACTTTAAACATGCTAATTTTAGCTCTAACACTGATGATCCACCTACAAATGTGAACTGACGTTCAAAAATAAAACATTTGAAAACGGACCATTTTCCACATTTCTGAAGCATGACGTAATGGGGGGGTGTTATCTCTTTTGTCGAAAATCAGCCGTTTTTGCTCGAACATTAAATGCCTCCAAATGGTATTTAATTAACTTCCCGAGCCCCTGGAAGCATGAAAATCACTTTAAACATGCTAATTTTAGCTCTAACACTGATGATCCACCTACAAATGTGAACTGACGTTCAAAAATAAAACATTTGAAAACGGACCATTTTCCACATTTCTGAAGCATGACGTAATGGGGGGGTGTTATCTCTTTTGTCGAAAATCAGCCGTTTTTGCTCGAACATTAAATGCCTCCAAATGGTATTTAATTAACTTCCCGAGCCCCTGGAAGCATGAAAATCACTTTAAACATGCTAATTTTAGCTCTAACACTGATGATCCACCTACAAATGTGAACTGACGTTCAAAAATAAAACATTTGAAAACGGACCATTTTCCACATTTCTGAAGCATGACGTAATGAGGGGGTGTTATCTCTTTTGTCGAAAATCAGCCGTTTTTGCTCGAACATTAAATGCCTCCAAATGGTATTTAATTAACTTCCCGAGCCCCTGGAAGCATGAAAATCACTTTAAACATGCTAATTTTAGCTCTAACACTGATGATCCACCTACAAATGTGAACTGACGTTCAAAAATAAAACATTTGAAAACGGACCATTTTCCACATTTCTGAAGCATGACGTAATGGGGGGGTGTTATCTCTTTTGTCGAAAATCAGCTGTTTTTGCTCGAACATTAAATGCCTCCAAATGGTATTTAATTAACTTCCCGGGGTGAAGAAACCCTTTTTGAGAACTCAGAGTGAGTAAATTGGCCATTTTCATGCACTTTTAACCATTCCATAAATCTTGTGTTTTGGGCCCCTGGAAGCATGAAAATCACTTTAAACATGCTAATTTTAGCTCTAACACTGATGATCCACCTACAAATGTGAACTGACGTTCAAAAATAAAACATTTGAAAACGGACCATTTTCCACATTTCTGAAGTATGACGTAATGGGGGGGTGTTATCTCTTTTGTCGAAAATCAGCCGTTTTTGCTCGAACATTAAATGCCTCCAAATGGTATTTAATTAACTTCCCAAGCCCCTGGAAGCATGAAAATCACTTTAAACATGCTAATTTTAGCTCTAACACTGATGATCCACCTACAAATGTGAACTGACGTTCAAAAATAAAACATTTGAAAACGGACCATTTTCCACATTTCTGAAGCATGACGTAATGGGGGGGTGTTATCTCTTTTGTCGAAAATCAGCCGTTTTTGCTCGAACATTAAATGCCTCCAAATGGTATTTAATTAACTTCCCGAGCCCCTGGAAGCATGAAAATCACTTTAAACATGCTAATTTTAGCTCTAACACTGATGATCCACCTACAAATGTGAACTGACGTTCAAAAATAAAACATTTGAAAACGGACCATTTTCCACATTTCTGAAGCATGACGTAATGGGGGGTGTTATCTCTTTTGTCGAAAATCAGCCGTTTTTGCTCGAACATTAAATGCCTCCAAATGGTATTTAATTAACTTCCCGAGCCCCTGGAAGCATGAAAATCACTTTAAACATGCTAATTTTAGCTCTAACACTGATGATCCACCTACAAATGTGAACTGACGTTCAAAAATAAAACATTTGAAAACGGACCATTTTCCACATTTCTGAAGCATGACGTAATGGGGGGGTGTTATCTCTTTTGTCGAAAATCAGCTGTTTTTGCTCGAACATTAAATGCCTCCAAATGGTATTTAATTAACTTCCCGAGCCCCTGGAAGCATGAAAATCACTTTAAACATGCTAATTTTAGCTCTAACACTGATGATCCACCTACAAATGTGAACTGACGTTCAAAAATAAAACATTTGAAAACGGACCATTTTCCACATTTCTGAAGCATGACGTAATGGGGGGGTGTTATCTCTTTTGTCGAAAATCAGCCGTTTTTGCTCGAACATTAAATGCCTCCAAATGGTATTTAATTAACTTCCCGAGCCCCTGGAAGCATGAAAATCACTTTAAACATGCTAATTTTAGCTCTAACACTGATGATCCACCTACAAATGTGAACTGACGTTCAAAAATAAAACATTTGAAAACGGACCATTTTCCACATTTCTGAAGCATGACGTAATAGGGGGGTGTTATCTCTTTTGTCGAAAATCAGCCGTTTTTGCTCGAACATTAAATGCCTCCAAATGGTATTTAATTAACTTCCCGGGGTGAAGAAACCCTTTTTGAGAACTCAGAGTGAGTAAATTGGCCATTTTCATGCACTTTTAACCATTCCATAAATCTTGTGTTTTGGGCCCCTGGAAGCATGAAAATCACTTTAAACATGCTAATTTTAGCTCTAACACTGATGATCCACCTACAAATGTGAACTGACGTTCAAAAATAAAACATTTGAAAACGGACCATTTTCCACATTTCTGAAGCATGACGTAATGGGGGGGTGTTATCTCTTTTGTCCAAAATCAGCCGTTTTTGCTCGAACATTAAATGCCTCCAAATGGTATTTAATTAACTTCCCGAGCCCCTGGAAGCATGAAAATCACTTTAAACATGCTAATTTTAGCTCTAACACTGATGATCCACCTACAAATGTGAACTGACGTTCAAAAATAAAACATTTGAAAACGGACCATTTTCCACATTTCTGAAGCATGACGTAATGGGGGGGTGTTATCTCTTTTGTCGAAAATCAGCCGTTTTTGCTCGAACATTAAATGCCTCCAAATGGTATTTAATTAACTTCCTGAGCCCCTGGAAGCATGAAAATCACTTTAAACATGCTAATTTTAGCTCTAACACTGATGATCCACCTACAAATGTGAACTGACGTTCAAAAATAAAACATTTGAAAACGGACCATTTTCCACATTTCTGAAGCATGACGTAATGGGGGGGTGTTATCTCTTTTGTCGAAAATCAGCCGTTTTTGCTCGAACATTAAATGCCTCCAAATGGTATTTAATTAACTTCCCGGGGTGAAGAAACCCTTTTTGAGAACTCAGAGTGAGTAAATTGGCCATTTTCATGCACTTTTAACCATTCCATAAATCTTGTGTTTTGGGCCCCTGGAAGCATGAAAATCACTTTAAACATGCTAATTTTAGCTCTAACACTGATGATCCACCTACAAATGTGAACTGACGTTCAAAAATAAAACATTTGAAAACGGACCATTTTCCACATTTCTGAAGCATGACGTAATGGGGGGGTGTTATCTCTTTTGTCGAAAATCAGCCGTTTTTGCTCGAACATTAAATGCCTCCAAATGGTATTTAATTAACTTCCCGGGGTGAAGAAACCCTTTTTGAGAACTCAGAGTGAGTAAATTGGCCATTTTCATGCACTTTTAACCATTCCATAAGTCTTGTGTTTTGGGCCCCTGGAAGCATGAAAATCACTTTAAACATGCTAATTTTAGCTCTAACACTGATGATCCACCTACAAATGTGAACTGACGTTCAAAAATAAAACATTTGAAAACGGACCATTTTCCACATTTCTGAAGCATGACGTAATGGGGGGGTGTTATCTCTTTTGTCGAAAATCAGCCGTTTTTGCTCGAACATTAAATGCCTCCAAATGGTATTTAATTAACTTCCCGGGGTGAAGAAACCCTTTCTGAGAACTCAGAGTGAGCAAATTGGCCATTTTCATGCACTTTTAACCATTCCATAAATCTTGTGTTTTGGGCCCCTGGAAGCATGAAAATCACTTTAAACATGCTAATTTTAGCTCTAACACTGATGATCCACCTACAAATGTGAACTGACGTTCAAAAATAAAACATTTGAAAACGGACCATTTTCCACATTTCTGAAGCATGACGTAATGGGGGGGTGTTATCTCTTTTGTCGAAAATCAGCCGTTTTTGCTCGAACATTAAATGCCTCCAAATGGTATTTAATTAACTTCCCGAGCCCCTGGAAGCATGAAAATCACTTTAAACATGCTAATTTTAGCTCTAACACTGATGATCCACCTACAAATGTGAACTGACGTTCAAAAATAAAACATTTGAAAACGGACCATTTTCCACATTTCTGAAGCATGACGTAATGGGGGGGTGTTATCTCTTTTGTCGAAAATCAGCCGTTTTTGCTCGAACATTAAATGCCTCCAAATGGTATTTAATTAACTTCCCGAGCCCCTGGAAGCATGAAAATCACTTTAAACATGCTAATTTTAGCTCTAACACTGATGATCCACCTACAAATGTGAACTGACGTTCAAAAATAAAACATTTGAAAACGGACCATTTTCCACATTTCTGAAGCATGACGTAATGGGGGGGTGTTATCTCTTTTGTCGAAAATCAGCCGTTTTTGCTCGAACATTAAATGCCTCCAAATGGTATTTAATTAACTTCCCGAGCCCCTGGAAGCATGAAAATCACTTTAAACATGCTAATTTTAGCTCTAACACTGATGATCCACCTACAAATGTGAACTGACGTTCAAAAATAAAACATTTGAAAACGGACCATTTTCCACATTTCTGAAGCATGACGTAATGGGGGGTGTTATCTCTTTTGTCGAAAATCTGCCGTTTTTGCTCGAACATTAAATGCCTCCAAATGGTATTTAATTAACTTCCCGAGCCCCTGGAAGCATGAAAATCACTTTAAACATGCTAATTTTAGCTCTAACACTGATGATCCACCTACAAATGTGAACTGACGTTCAAAAATAAAACATTTGAAAACGGACCATTTTCCACATTTCTGAAGCATGACGTAATGGGGGGGTGTTATCTCTTTTGTCGAAAATCAGCCGTTTTTGCTCGAACATTAAATGCCTCCAAATGGTATTTAATTAACTTCCCGAGCCCCTGGAAGCATGAAAATCACTTTAAACATGCTAATTTTAGCTCTAACACTGATGATCCACCTACAAATGTGAACTGACGTTCAAAAATAAAACATTTGAAAACGGACCATTTTCCACATTTCTGAAGCATGACGTAATGGGGGGGTGTTATCTCTTTTGTCGAAAATCAGCCGTTTTTGCTCGAACATTAAATGCCTCCAAATGGTATTTAATTAACTTCCCGAGCACCTGGAAGCATGAAAATCACTTTAAACATGCTAATTTTAGCTCTAACACTGATGATCCACCTACAAATGTGAACTGACGTTCAAAAATAAAACATTTGAAAACGGACCATTTTCCACATTTCTGAAGCATGACGTAATGGGGGGGTGTTATCTCTTTTGTCGAAAATCTGCCGTTTTTGCTCGAACATTAAATGCCTCCAAATGGTATTTAATTAACTTCTCGAGCCCCTGGAAGCATGAAAATCACTTTAAACATGCTAATTTTAGCTCTAACACTGATGATCCACCTACAAATGTGAACTGACGTTCAAAAATAAAACATTTGAAAACGGACCATTTTCCACATTTCTGAAGCATGACGTAATGGGGGGGTGTTATCTCTTTTGTCGAAAATCAGCCGTTTTTGCTCGAACATTAAATGCCTCCAAATGGTATTTAATTAACTTCCTGAGCCCCTGGAAGCATGAAAATCACTTTAAACATGCTAATTTTAGCTCTAACACTGATGATCCACCTACAAATGTGAACTGACGTTCAAAAATAAAACATTTGAAAACGGACCATTTTCCACATTTCTGAAGCATGACGTAATGGGGGGGTGTTATCTCTTTTGTCGAAAATCAGCCGTTTTTGCTCGAACATTAAATGCCTCCAAATGGTATTTAATTAACTTCCCGAGCCCCTGGAAGCATGAAATTCACTTTAAACATGCTAATTTTAGCTCTAACACTGATGATCCACCTACAAATGTGAACTGACGTTCAAAAATAAAACATTTGAAAACGGACCATTTTCCACATTTCTGAAGCATGACGTAATGGGGGGGTGTTATCTCTTTTGTCGAAAATCAGCCGTTTTTGCTCGAACATTAAATGCCTCCAAATGGTATTTAATTAACTTCCCGAGCCCCTGGAAGCATGAAAATCACTTTAAACATGCTAATTTTAGCTCTAACACTGATGATCCACCTACAAATGTGAACTGACGTTCAAAAATAAAACATTTGAAAACGGACCATTTTCCACATTTCTGAAGCATGACGTAATGGGGGGGTGTTATCTCTTTTGTCGAAAATCAGCCGTTTTTGCTCGAACATTAAATGCCTCCAAATGGTATTTAATTAACTTCCCGAGCCCCTGGAAGCATGAAAATCACTTTAAACATGCTAATTTTAGCTCTAACACTGATGATCCACCTACAAATGTGAACTGACGTTCAAAAATAAAACATTTGAAAACGGACCATTTTCCACATTTCTGAAGCATGACGTAATGGGGGGGTGTTATCTCTTTTGTCGAAAATCAGCCGTTTTTGCTCGAACATTAAATGCCTCCAAATGGTATTTAATTAACTTCCCGAGCCCCTGGAAGCATGAAAATCACTTTAAACATGCTAATTTTAGCTCTAACACTGATGATCCACCTACAAATGTGAACTGACGTTCAAAAATAAAACATTTGAAAACAGACCATTTTCCACATTTCTGAAGCATGACGTAATGGGGGGGTGTTATCTCTTTTGTCGAAAATCAGCCGTTTTTGCTCGAACATTAAATGCCTCCAAATGGTATTTAATTAACTTCCCGAGCCCCTGGAAAGCATGAAAATCACTTTAAACATGCTAATTTTAGCTCTAACACTGATGATCCACCTACAAATGTGAACTGACGTTCAAAAATAAAACATTTGAAAACGGACCATTTTCCACATTTCTGAAGCATGGCGTAATGGGGGGGTGTTATCTCTTTTGTCGAAAATCAGCCGTTTTTGCTCGAACATTAAATGCCTCCAAATGGTATTTAATTAACTTCCCGAGCCCCTGGAAGCATGAAATTCACTTTAAACATGCTAATTTTAGCTCTAACACTGATGATCCACCTACAAATGTGAACTGACGTTCAAAAATAAAACATTTGAAAACGGACCATTTTCCACATTTCTGAAGCATGACGTAATGGGGGGGTGTTATCTCTTTTGTCGAAAATCAGCCGTTTTTGCTCGAACATTAAATGCCTCCAAATGGTATTTAATTAACTTCCCGAGCCCCTGGAAGCATGAAAATCACTTTAAACATGCTAATTTTAGCTCTAACACTGATGATCCACCTACAAATGTGAACTGACGTTCAAAAATAAAACATTTGAAAACGGACCATTTTCCACATTTCTGAAGCATGACGTAATGGGGGGGTGTTATCTCTTTTGTCGAAAATCAGCCGTTTTTGCTCGAACATTAAATGCCTCCAAATGGTATTTAATTAACTTCCCGAGCCCCTGGAAGCATGAAAATCACTTTAAACATGCTAATTTTAGCTCTAACACTGATGATCCACCTACAAATGTGAACTGACTTTCAAAAATAAAACATTTGAAAACGGACCATTTTCCACATTTCTGAAGCATGACGTAATGGGGGGGTGTTATCTCTTTTGTCGAAAATCAGCCGTTTTTGCACGAACATTAAATGCCTCCAAATGGTATTTAATTAACTTCCCGAGCCCCTGGAAGCATGAAAATCACTTTAAACATGCTAATTTTAGCTCTAACACTGATGATCCACCTACAAATGTGAACTGACGTTCAAAAATTAAAACATTTGAAAACGGACCATTTTCCACATTTCTGAAGCATGACGTAATGGGGGGGTGTTATCTCTTTTGTCGAAAATCAGCCGTTTTTGCTCGAACATTAAATGCCTCCAAATGGTATTTAATTAACTTCCCGGGGTGAAGAAACCCTTTTTGAGAACTCAGAGTGAGTAAATTGGCCATTTTCATGCACTTTTAACCATACCATAAATCTTGTGTTTTGGGCCCCTGGAAGCATGAAAATCACTTTAAACATGCTAATTTTAGCTCTAACACTGATGATCCACCTACAAATGTGAACTGACGTTCAAAAATAAAACATTTGAAAACGGACCATTTTCCACATTTCTGAAGCATGACGTAATGGGGGGGTGTTATCTCTTTTGTCGAAAATCAGCCGTTTTTGCTCGAACATTAAATGCCTCCAAATGGTATTTAATTAACTTCCCGAGCCCCTGGAAGCATGAAAATCACTTTAAACATGCTAATTTTAGCTCTAACACTGATGATCCACCTACAAATGTGAACTGACGTTCAAAAATAAAACATTTGAAAACGGACCATTTTCCACATTTCTGAAGCATGACGTAATGGGGGGGTGTTATCTCTTTTGTCGAAAATCAGCCGTTTTTGCTCGAACATTAAATGCCTCCAAATGGTATTTAATTAACTTCCCGGGGTGAAGAAACCCTTTTTGAGAACTCAGAGTGAGTAAATTGGCCATTTTCATGCACTTTTAACCATTGCATAAATCTTGTGTTTTGGGCCCCTGGAAGCATGAAAATCACTTTAAACATGCTAATTTTAGCTCTAACACTGATGATCCACCTACAAATGTGAACTGACGTTCAAAAATAAAACATTTGAAAACGGACCATTTTCCACATTTCTGAAGCATGACGTAATGGGGGGGTGTTATCTCTTTTGTCGAAAATCTGCCGTTTTTGCTCGAACATTAAATGCCTCCAAATGGTATTTAATTAACTTCCCGAGCCCCTGGAAGCATGAAAATCACTTTAAACATGCTAATTTTAGCTCTAACACTGATGATCCATCTACAAATGTGAACTGACGTTCAAAAATAAAACATTTGAAAACGGACCATTTTCCACATTTCTGAAGCATGACGTAATGGGGGGGTGTTATCTCTTTTGTCGAAAATCAGCCGTTTTTGCTCGAACATTAAATGCCTCCAAATGGTATTTAATTAGCTTCCCGAGCCCCTGGAAGCATGAAAATCACTTTAAACATGCTAATTTTAGCTCTAACACTGATGATCCACCTACAAATGTGAACTGACGTTCAAAAATAAAACATTTGAAAACGGACCATTTTCCACATTTCTGAAGCATGACGTAATGGGGGGGTGTTATCTCTTTTGTCGAAAATCAGCCGTTTTTGCTCGAACATTAAATGCCTCCAAATGGTATTTAATTAACTTCCCGAGCCCCTGGAAGCATGAAAATCACTTTAAACATGCTAATTTTAGCTCTAACACTGATGATCCACCTACAAATGTGAACTGACGTTCAAAAATAAAACATTTGAAAACGGACCATTTTCCACATTTCTGAAGCATGACGTAATGGGGGGGTGTTATCTCTTTTGTCGAAAATCAGCCGTTTTTGCTCGAACATTAAATGCCTCCAAATGGTATTTAATTAACTTCCCGAGCCCCTGGAAGCATGAAAATCACTTTAAACATGCTAATTTTAGCTCTAACACTGATGATCCACCTACAAATGTGAACTGACGTTCAAAAATAAAACATTTGAAAACGGACCATTTTCCACATTTCTGAAGCATGACGTAATGGGGGGGTGTTATCTCTTTTGTCGAAAATCAGCCGTTTTTGCTCGAACATTAAATGCCTCCAAATGGTATTTAATTAACTTCCCGAGCCCCTGGAAGCATGAAAATCACTTTAAACATGCTAATTTTAGCTCTAACACTGATGATCCACCTACAAATGTGAACTGACGTTCAAAAATAAAACATTTGAAAACGGACCATTTTCCACATTTCTGAAGCATGACGTAATGGGGGGGTGTTATCTCTTTTGTCGAAAATCAGCCGTTTTTGCTCGAACATTAAATGCCTCCAAATGGTATTTAATTAACTTCCCGAGCCCCTGGAAGCATGAAAATCACTTTAAACATGCTAATTTTAGCTCTAACACTGATGATCCACCTACAAATGTGAACTGACGTTCAAAAATAAAACATTTGAAAACGGACCATTTTCCACATTTCTGAAGCATGACGTAATGGGGGGGTGTTATCTCTTTTGTCGAAAATCAGCCGTTTTTGCTCGAACATTAAATGCCTCCAAATGGTATTTAATTAACTTCCCGGGGTGAAGAAACCCTTTTTGAGAACTCAGAGTGAGTAAATTGGCCATTTTCATGCACTTTTAACCATTCCATAGATCTTGTGTTTTGGGCCCCTGGAAGCATGAAAATCACTTTAAACATGCTAATTTTAGCTCTAACACTGATGATCCACCTACAAATGTGAACTGACGTTCAAAAATAAAACATTTGAAAACGGACCATTTTCCACATTTCTGAAGCATGACGTAATGGGGGGGTGTTATCTCTTTTGTCGAAAATCAGCCGTTTTTGCTCGAACATTAAATGCCTCCAAATGGTATTTAATTAACTTCCCGAGCCCCTGGAAGCATGAAAATCACTTTAAACATGCTAATTTTAGCTCTAACACTGATGATCCACCTACAAATGTGAACTGACGTTCAAAAATAAAACATTTGAAAACGGACCATTTTCCACATTTCTGAAGCATGACGTAATGGGGGGGTGTTATCTCTTTTGTCGAAAATCAGCCGTTTTTGCTCGAACATTAAATGCCTCCAAATGGTATTTAATTAACTTCCCGGGGTGAAGAAACCCTTTTTGAGAACTCAGAGTGAGTAAATTGGCCATTTTCATGCACTTTTAACCATTCCATAAATCTTGTGTTTTGGGCCCCTGGAAGCATGAAAATCACTTTAAACATGCTAATTTTAGCTCTAACACTGATGATCCACCTACAAATGTGAACTGACGTTCAAAAATAAAACATTTGAAAACGGACCATTTTCCACATTTCTGAAGCATGACGTAATGGGGGGGTGTTATCTCTTTTGTCGAAAATCAGCCGTTTTTGCTCGAACATTAAATGCCTCCAAATGGTATTTAATTAACTTCCCGAGCCCCTGGAAGCATGAAAATCACTTTAAACATGCTAATTTTAGCTCTAACACTGATGATCCACCTACAAATGTGAACTGACGTTCAAAAATAAAACATTTGAAAACGGACCATTTTCCACATTTCTGAAGCATGACGTAATGGGGGGGTGTTATCTCTTTTGTCGAAAATCAGCCGTTTTTGCTCGAACATTAAATGCCTCCAAATGGTATTTAATTAACTTCCCGAGCCCCTGGAAGCATGAAAATCACTTTAAACATGCTAATTTTAGCTCTAACACTGATGATCCACCTACAAATGTGAACTGACGTTCAAAAATAAAACATTTGAAAACGGACCATTTTCCACATTTCTGAAGCATGACGTAATGGGGGGGTGTTATCTCTTTTGTCGAAAATCAGCCGTTTTTGCTCGAACATTAAATGCCTCCAAATGGTATTTAATTAACTTCCCGAGCCCCTGGAAGCATGAAAATCACTTTAAACATGCTAATTTTAGCTCTAACACTGATGATCCACCTACAAATGTGAACTGACGTTCAAAAATAAAACATTTGAAAACGGACCATTTTCCACATTTCTGAAGCATGACGTAATGGGGGGGTGTTATCTCTTTTGTCGAAAATCAGCCGTTTTTGCTCGAACATTAAATGCCTCCAAATGGTATTTAATTAACTTCCCGAGCCCCTGGAAGCATGAAAATCACTTTAAACATGCTAATTTTAGCTCTAACACTGATGATCCACCTACAAATGTGAACTGACGTTCAAAAATAAAACATTTGAAAACGGACCATTTTCCACATTTCTGAAGCATGACGTAATGGGGGGGTGTTATCTCTTTTGTCGAAAATCAGCCGTTTTTGCTCGAACATTAAATGCCTCCAAATGGTATTTAATTAACTTCCCGGGGTGAAGAAACCCTTTTTGAGAACTCAGAGTGAGTAAATTGGCCATTTTCATGCACTTTTAACCATTCCATAAATCTTGTGTTTTGGGCCCCTGGAAGCATGAAAATCACTTTAAACATGCTAATTTTAGCTCTAACACTGATGATCCACCTACAAATGTGAACTGACGTTCAAAAATAAAACATTTGAAAACGGACCATTTTCCACATTTCTGAAGTATGACGTAATGGGGGGGTGTTATCTCTTTTGTCGAAAATCAGCCGTTTTTGCTCGAACATTAAATGCCTCCAAATGGTATTTAATTAACTTCCCAAGCCCCTGGAAGCATGAAAATCACTTTAAACATGCTAATTTTAGCTCTAACACTGATGATCCACCTACAAATGTGAACTGACGTTCAAAAATAAAACATTTGAAAACGGACCATTTTCCACATTTCTGAAGCATGACGTAATGGGGGGGTGTTATCTCTTTTGTCGAAAATCAGCCGTTTTTGCTCGAACATTAAATGCCTCCAAATGGTATTTAATTAACTTCCCGAGCCCCTGGAAGCATGAAAATCACTTTAAACATGCTAATTTTAGCTCTAACACTGATGATCCACCTACAAATGTGAACTGACGTTCAAAAATAAAACATTTGAAAACGGACCATTTTCCACATTTCTGAAGCATGACGTAATGGGGGGTGTTATCTCTTTTGTCGAAAATCAGCCGTTTTTGCTCGAACATTAAATGCCTCCAAATGGTATTTAATTAACTTCCCGAGCCCCTGGAAGCATGAAAATCACTTTAAACATGCTAATTTTAGCTCTAACACTGATGATCCACCTACAAATGTGAACTGACGTTCAAAAATAAAACATTTGAAAACGGACCATTTTCCACATTTCTGAAGCATGACGTAATGGGGGGGTGTTATCTCTTTTGTCGAAAATCAGCTGTTTTTGCTCGAACATTAAATGCCTCCAAATGGTATTTAATTAACTTCCCGAGCCCCTGGAAGCATGAAAATCACTTTAAACATGCTAATTTTAGCTCTAACACTGATGATCCACCTACAAATGTGAACTGACGTTCAAAAATAAAACATTTGAAAACGGACCATTTTCCACATTTCTGAAGCATGACGTAATGGGGGGGTGTTATCTCTTTTGTCGAAAATCAGCCGTTTTTGCTCGAACATTAAATGCCTCCAAATGGTATTTAATTAACTTCCCGAGCCCCTGGAAGCATGAAAATCACTTTAAACATGCTAATTTTAGCTCTAACACTGATGATCCACCTACAAATGTGAACTGACGTTCAAAAATAAAACATTTGAAAACGGACCATTTTCCACATTTCTGAAGCATGACGTAATAGGGGGGTGTTATCTCTTTTGTCGAAAATCAGCCGTTTTTGCTCGAACATTAAATGCCTCCAAATGGTATTTAATTAACTTCCCGGGGTGAAGAAACCCTTTTTGAGAACTCAGAGTGAGTAAATTGGCCATTTTCATGCACTTTTAACCATTCCATAAATCTTGTGTTTTGGGCCCCTGGAAGCATGAAAATCACTTTAAACATGCTAATTTTAGCTCTAACACTGATGATCCACCTACAAATGTGAACTGACGTTCAAAAATAAAACATTTGAAAACGGACCATTTTCCACATTTCTGAAGCATGACGTAATGGGGGGGTGTTATCTCTTTTGTCCAAAATCAGCCGTTTTTGCTCGAACATTAAATGCCTCCAAATGGTATTTAATTAACTTCCCGGGGTGAAGAAACCCTTTTTGAGAACTCAGAGTGAGTAAATTGGCCATTTTCATGCACTTTTAACCATTCCATAAATCTTGTGTTTTGGGCCCCTGGAAGCATGAAAATCACTTTAAACATGCTAATTTTAGCTCTAACACTGATGATCCACCTACAAATGTGAACTGACGTTCAAAAATAAAACATTTGAAAACGGACCATTTTCCACATTTCTGAAGCATGACGTAATGGGGGGGTGTTATCTCTTTTGTCGAAAATCAGCCGTTTTTGCTCGAACATTAAATGCCTCCAAATGGTATTTAATTAACTTCCCGAGCCCCTGGAAGCATGAAAATCACTTTAAACATGCTAATTTTAGCTCTAACACTGATGATCCACCTACAAATGTGAACTGACGTTCAAAAATAAAACATTTGAAAACGGACCATTTTCCACATTTCTGAAGCATGACGTAATGGGGGGGTGTTATCTCTTTTGTCGAAAATCAGCCGTTTTTGCTCGAACATTAAATGCCTCCAAATGGTATTTAATTAACTTCCCGAGCCCCTGGAAGCATGAAAATCACTTTAAACATGCTAATTTTAGCTCTAACACTGATGATCCACCTACAAATGTGAACTGACGTTCAAAAATAAAACATTTGAAAACGGACCATTTTCCACATTTCTGAAGCATGACGTAATGGGGGGGTGTTATCTCTTTTGTCGAAAATCAGCCGTTTTTGCTCGAACATTAAATGCCTCCAAATGGTATTTAATTAACTTCCCGAGCCCCTGGAAGCATGAAAATCACTTTAAACATGCTAATTTTAGCTCTAACACTGATGATCCACCTACAAATGTGAACTGACGTTCAAAAATAAAACATTTGAAAACGGACCATTTTCCACATTTCTGAAGCATGACGTAATGGGGGGGTGTTATCTCTTTTGTCGAAAATCAGCCGTTTTTGCTCGAACATTAAATGCCTCCAAATGGTATTTAATTAACTTCCCGGGGTGAAGAAACCCTTTTTGAGAACTCAGAGTGAGTAAATTGGCCATTTTCATGCACTTTTAACCATTCCATAAATCTTGTGTTTTGGGCCCCTGGAAGCATGAAAATCACTTTAAACATGCTAATTTTAGCTCTAACACTGATGATCCACCTACAAATGTGAACTGACGTTCAAAAATAAAACATTTGAAAACGGACCATTTTCCACATTTCTGAAGCATGACGTAATGGGGGGGTGTTATCTCTTTTGTCGAAAATCAGCCGTTTTTGCTCGAACATTAAATGCCTCCAAATGGTATTTAATTAACTTCCCGGGGTGAAGAAACCCTTTTTGAGAACTCAGAGTGAGTAAATTGGCCATTTTCATGCACTTTTAACCATTCCATAAATCTTGTGTTTTGGGCCCCTGGAAGCATGAAAATCACTTTAAACATGCTAATTTTAGCTCTAACACTGATGATCCACCTACAAATGTGAACTGACGTTCAAAAATAAAACATTTGAAAACGGACCATTTTCCACATTTCTGAAGCATGACGTAATGGGGGGGTGTTATCTCTTTTGTCGAAAATCAGCCGTTTTTGCTCGAACATTAAATGCCTCCAAATGGTATTTAATTAACTTCCCGAGCCCCTGGAAGCATGAAAATCACTTTAAACATGCTAATTTTAGCTCTAACACTGATGATCCACCTACAAATGTGAACTGACGTTCAAAAATAAAACATTTGAAAACGGACCATTTTCCACATTTCTGAAGCATGACGTAATGGGGGGGGTTATCTCTTTTGTCGAAAATCAGCCGTTTTTGCTCGAACATTAAATGCCTCCAAATGGTATTTAATTAACTTCCCGAGCCCCTGGAAGCATGAAAATCACTTTAAACATGCTAATTTTAGCTCTAACACTGATGATCCACCTACAAATGTGAACTGACGTTCAAAAATAAAACATTTGAAAACGGACCATTTTCCACATTTCTGAAGCATGACGTAATGGGGGGGTGTTATCTCTTTTGTCGAAAATCAGCCGTTTTTGCTCGAACATTAAATGCCTCCAAATGGTATTTAATTAACTTCCCGAGCCCCTGGAAGCATGAAAATCACTTTAAACATGCTAATTTTAGCTCTAACACTGATGATCCACCTACAAATGTGAACTGACGTTCAAAAATAAAACATTTGAAAACGGACCATTTTCCACATTTCTGAAGCATGACGTAATGGGGGGGTGTTATCTCTTTTGTCGAAAATCAGCCGTTTTTGCTCGAACATTAAATGCCTCCAAATGGTATTTAATTAACTTCCCGGGGTGAAGAAACCCTTTTTGAGAACTCAGAGTGAGTAAATTGGCCATTTTCATGCACTTTTAACCATTCCATAAATCTTGTGTTTTGGGCCCCTGGAAGCATGAAAATCACTTTAAACATGCTAATTTTAGCTCTAACACTGATGATCCACCTACAAATGTGAACTGACGTTCAAAAATAAAACATTTGAAAACGGACCATTTTCCACATTTCTGAAGCATGACGTAATGGGGGGGTGTTATCTCTTTTGTCGAAAATCAGCCGTTTTTGCTCGAACATTAAATGCCTCCAAATGGTATTTAATTAACTTCCCGGGGTGAAGAAACCCTTTTTGAGAACTCAGAGTGAGTAAATTGGCCATTTTCATGCACTTTTAACCATTCCATAAATCTTGTGTTTTGGGCCCCTGGAAGCATGAAAATCACTTTAAACATGCTAATTTTAGCTCTAACACTGATGATCCACCTACAAATGTGAACTGACGTTCAAAAATAAAACATTTGAAAACGGACCATTTTCCACATTTCTGAAGCATGACGTAATGGGGGGATGTTATCTCTTTTGTCGAAAATCAGCCGTTTTTGCTCGAACATTAAATGCCCCCAAATGGTATTTAATTAACTTCCCGGGGTGAAGAAACCCTTTTTGAGAACTCAGAGTGAGTAAATTGGCCATTTTCATGCACTTTTAACCATTCCATAAATCTTGTGTTTTGGGCCCCTGGAAGCATGAAAATCACTTTAAACATGCTAATTTTAGCTCTAACACTGATGATCCACCTACAAATGTGAACTGACGTTCAAAAATAAAACATTTGAAAACGGACCATTTTCCACATTTCTGAAGCATGACGTAATGGGGGGATGTTATCTCTTTTGTCGAAAATCAGCCGTTTTTGCTCGAACATTAAATGCCTCCAAATGGTATTTAATTAACTTCCCGAGCCCCTGGAAGCATGAAAATCACTTTAAACATGCTAATTTTAGCTCTAACACTGATGATCCACCTACAAATGTGAACTGACGTTCAAAAATAAAACATTTGAAAACGGACCATTTTCCACATTTCTGAAGCATGACGTAATGGGGGGTGTTATCTCTTTTGTCGAAAATCAGCCGTTTTTGCTCGAACATTAAATGCCTCCAAATGGTATTGAATTAACTTCCCGAGCCCCTGGAAGCATGAAAATCACTTTAAACATGCTAATTTTAGCTCTAACACTGATGATCCACCTACAAATGTGAACTGACGTTCAAAAATAAAACATTTGAAAACGGACCATTTTCCACATTTCTGAAGCATGACGTAATGGGGGGGTGTTATCTCTTTTGTCGAAAATCAGCCGTTTTTGCTCGAACATTAAATGCCTCCAAATGGTATTTAATTAACTTCCCGAGCCCCTGGAAGCATGAAAATCACTTTAAACATGCTAATTTTAGCTCTAACACTGATGATCCACCTACAAATGTGAACTGACGTTCAAAAATAAAACATTTGAAAACGGACCATTTTCCACATTTCTGAAGCATGACGTAATGGGGGGGTGTTATCTCTTTTGTGGAAAATCAGCCGTTTTTGCTCAAACATTAAATGCCTCCAAATGGTATTTAATTAACTTCCCGGGGTGAAGAAACCCTTTTTGAGAACTCAGAGTGAGTAAATTGGCCATTTTCATGCACTTTTAACCATTCCATAAATCTTGTGTTTTGGGCCCCTGGAAGCATGAAAATCACTTTAAACATGCTAATTTTAGCTCTAACACTGATGATCCACCTACAAATGTGAACTGACGTTCAAAAATAAAACATTTGAAAACGGACCATTTTCCACATTTCTGAAGCATGACGTAATGGGGGGGTGTTATCTCTTTTGTCGAAAATCAGCCGTTTTTGCTCGAACATTAAATGCCTCCAAATGGTATTTAATTAACTTCCCGAGCCCCTGGAAGCATGAAAATCACTTTAAACATGCTAATTTTAGCTCTAACACTGATGATCCACCTACAAATGTGAACTGACGTTCAAAAATAAAACATTTGAAAACGGACCATTTTCCACATTTCTGAAGCATGACGTAATGGGGGGGTGTTATCTCTTTTGTCGAAAATCAGCCGTTTTTGCTCGAACATTAAATGCCTCCGAATGGTATTTAATTAACTTCCCGAGCCCCTGGAAGCATGAAAATCACTTTAAACATGCTAATTTTAGCTCTAACACTGATGATCCACCTACAAATGTGAACTGACGTTCAAAAATAAAACATTTGAAAACGGACCATTTTCCACATTTCTGAAGCATGACGTAATGGGGGGGTGTTATCTCTTTTGTCGAAAATCAGCCGTTTTTGCTCGAACATTAAATGCCTCCAAATGGTATTTAATTAACTTCCCGGGGTGAAGAAACCCTTTTTGAGAACTCAGAGTGAGTAAATTGGCCATTTTCATGCACTTTTAACCATTCCATAAATCTTGTGTTTTGGGCCCCTGGAAGCATGAAAATCACTTTAAACATGCTAATTTTAGCTCTAACACTGATGATCCACCTACAAATGTGAACTGACGTTCAAAAATAAAACATTTGAAAACGGACCATTTTCCACATTTCTGAAGCATGACGTAATGGGGGGGTGTTATCTCTTTTGTCGAAAATCAGCCGTTTTTGCTCGAACATTAAATGCCTCCAAATGGTATTTAATTAACTTCCCGAGCCCCTGGAAGTATGAAAATCACTTTAAACATGCTAATTTTAGCTCTAACACTGATGATCCACCTACAAATGTGAACTGACGTTCAAAAATAAAACATTTGAAAACGGACCATTTTCCACATTTCTGAAGCATGACGTAATGGGGGGGTGTTATCTCTTTTGTCGAAAATCAGCCGTTTTTGCTCGAACATTAAATGCCTCCAAATGGTATTTAATTAACTTCCCGGGGTGAAGAAACCCTTTTTGAGAACTCAGAGTGAGTAAATTGGCCATTTTCATGCACTTTTAACCATTCCATAAATCTTGTGTTTTGGGCCCCTGGAAGCATGAAAATCACTTTAAACATGCTAATTTTAGCTCTAACACTGATGATCCACCTACAAATGTGAACTGACGTTCAAAAATAAAACATTTGAAAACGGACCATTTTCCACATTTCTGAAGCATGACGTAATGGGGGGGTGTTATCTCTTTTGTCGAAAATCAGCCGTTTTTGCTCGAACATTAAATGCCTCCAAATGGTATTTAATTAACTTCCCGAGCCCCTGGAAGCATGAAAATCACTTTAAACATGCTAATTTTAGCTCTAACACTGATGATCCACCTACAAATGTGAACTGACGTTCAAAAATAAAACATTTGAAAACGGACCATTTTCCACATTTCTGAAGCATGACGTAATGGGGGGGTGTTATCTCTTTTGTCGAAAATCAGCCGTTTTTGCTCGAACATTAAATGCCTCCAAATGGTATTTAATTAACTTCCCGGGGTGAAGAAACCCTTTTTGAGAACTCAGAGTGAGTAAATTGGCCATTTTCATGCACTTTTAACCATTCCATAAATCTTGTGTTTTGGGCCCCTGGAAGCATGAAAATCACTTTAAACATGCTAATTTTAGCTCTAACACTGATGATCCACCTACAAATGTGAACTGACGTTCAAAAATAAAACATTTGAAAACGGACCATTTTCCACATTTCTGAAGCATGACGTAATGGGGGGGTGTTATCTCTTTTGTCGAAAATCAGCCGTTTTTGCTCGAACATTAAATGCCTCCAAATGGTATTTAATTAACTTCCCGAGCCCCTGGAAGCATGAAAATCACTTTAAACATGCTAATTTTAGCTCTAACACTGATGATCCACCTACAAATGTGAACTGACGTTCAAAAATAAAACATTTGAAAACGGACCATTTTCCACATTTCTGAAGCATGACGTAATGGGGGGGTGTTATCTCTTTTGTCGAAAATCAGCCGTTTTTGCTCGAACATTAAATGCCTCCAAATGGTATTTAATTAACTTCCCGAGCCCCTGGAAGCATGAAAATCACTTTAAACATGCTAATTTTAGCTCTAACACTGATGATCCACCTACAAATGTGAACTGACGTTCAAAAATAAAACATTTGAAAATGGACCATTTTCCACATTTCTGAAGCATGACGTAATGGGGGGGTGTTATCTCTTTTGTCGAAAATCAGCCGTTTTTGCTCGAACATTAAATGCCTCCAAATGGTATTTAATTAACTTCCCGAGCCCCTGGAAGCATGAAAATCACTTTAAACATGCTAATTTTAGCTCTAACACTGATGATCCACCTACAAATGTGAACTGACGTTCAAAAATAAAACATTTGAAAACGGACCATTTTCCACATTTCTGAAGCATGACGTAATGGGGGGGTGTTATCTCTTTTGTCGAAAATCAGCCGTTTTTGCTCGAACATTAAATGCCTCCAAATGGTATTTAATTAACTTCCCGAGCCCCTGGAAGCATGAAAATCACTTTAAACATGCTAATTTTAGCTCTAACACTGATGATCCACCTACAAATGTGAACTGACGTTCAAAAATAAAACATTTGAAAACGGACCATTTTCCACATTTCTGAAGCATGACGTAATGGGGGGGTGTTATCTCTTTTGTCGAAAATCAGCCGTTTTTGCTCGAACATTAAATGCCTCCAAATGGTATTTAATTAACTTCCCGAGCCCCTGGAAGCATGAAAATCACTTTAAACATGCTAATTTTAGCTCTAACACTGATGATCCACCTACAAATGTGAACTGACGTTCAAAAATAAAACATTTGAAAACGGACCATTTTCCACATTTCTGAAGCATGACGTAATGGGGGGGTGTTGTCTCTTTTGTCGAAAATCAGCCGTTTTTGCTCGAACATTAAATGCCTCCAAATGGTATTTAATTAACTTCCCGAGCCCCTGGAAGCATGAAAATCACTTTAAACATGCTAATTTTAGCTCTAACACTGATGATCCACCTACAAATGTGAACTGACGTTCAAAAATAAAACATTTGAAAACGGACCATTTTCCACATTTCTGAAGCATGACGTAATGGGGGGGTGTTATCTCTTTTGTCGAAAATCAGCCGTTTTTGCTCGAACATTAAATGCCTCCAAATGGTATTTAATTAACTTCCCGGGGTGAAGAAACCCTTTTTGAGAACTCAGAGTGAGTAAATTGGCCATTTTCATGCACTTTTAACCATTCCATAAATCTTGTGTTTTGGGCCCCTGGAAGCATGAAAATCACTTTAAACATGCTAATTTTAGCTCTAACACTGATGATCCACCTACAAATGTGAACTGACGTTCAAAAATAAAACATTTGAAAACGGACCATTTTCCACATTTCTGAAGCATGACGTAATGGGGGGGTGTTATCTCTTTTGTCGAAAATCAGCCGTTTTTGCTCGAACATTAAATGCCTCCAAATGGTATTTAATTAACTTCCCGAGCCCCTGGAAGCATGAAAATCACTTTAAACATGCTAATTTTAGCTCTAACACTGATGATCCACCTACAAATGTGAACTGACGTTCAAAAATAAAACATTTGAAAATTGACCATTTTCCACATTTCTGAAGCATGACGTAATGGGGGGGTGTTATCTCTTTTGTCGAAAATCAGCCGTTTTTGCTCGAACATTAAATGCCTCCAAATGGTATTTAATTAACTTCCCGGGGTGAAGAAACCCTTTTTGAGAACTCAGAGTGAGTAAATTGGCCATTTTCATGCACTTTTAACCATTCCATAAATCTTGTGTTTTGGGCCCCTGGAAGCATGAAAATCACTTTAAACATGCTAATTTTAGCTCTAACACTGATGATCCACCTACAAATGTGAACTGACGTTCAAAAATAAAACATTTGAAAACGGACCATTTTCCACATTTCTGAAGCATGACGTAATGGGGGGGTGTTATCTCTTTTGTCGAAAATCAGCCGTTTTTGCTCGAACATTAAATGCCTCCAAATGGTATTTAATTAACTTCCCGAGCCCCTGGAAGCATGAAAATCACTTTAAACATGCTAATTTTAGCTCTAACACTGATGATCCACCTACAAATGTGAACTGACGTTCAAAAATAAAACATTTGAAAACGGACCATTTTCCACATTTCTGAAGCATGACGTAATGGGGGGGTGTTATCTCTTTTGTCGAAAATCAGCCGTTTTTGCTCGAACAATAAATGCCTCCAAATGGTATTTAATTAACTTCCCGAGCCCCTGGAAGCATGAAAATCACTTTAAACATGCTAATTTTAGCTCTAACACTGATGATCCACCTACAAATGTGAACTGACGTTCAAAAATAAAACATTTGAAAACGGACCATTTTCCACATTTCTGAAGCATGACGTAATGGGGGGGTGTTATCTCTTTTGTCGAAAATCAGCCGTTTTTGCTCGAACATTAAATGCCTCCAAATGGTATTTAATTAACTTCCCGGGGTGAAGAAACCCTTTTTGAGAACTCAGAGTGAGTAAATTGGCCATTTTCATGCACTTTTAACCATTCCATAAATCTTGTGTTTTGGGCCCCTGGAAGCATGAAAATCACTTTAAACATGCTAATTTTAGCTCTGACACTGATGATCCACCTACAAATGTGAACTGACGTTCAAAAATAAAACATTTGAAAACGGACCATTTTCCACATTTCTGAAGCATGACGTAATGGGGGGGTGTTATCTCTTTTGTCGAAAATCAGCCGTTTTTGCTCGAACATTAAATGCCTCCAAATGGTATTTAATTAACTTCCCGAGCCCCTGGAAGCATGAAAATCACTTTAAACATGCTAATTTTAGCTCTAACACTGATGATCCACCTACAAATGTGAACTGACGTTCAAAAATAAAACATTTGAAAACGGACCATTTTCCACATTTCTGAAGCATGACGTAATGGGGGGTGTTATCTCTTTTGTCGAAAATCAGCCGTTTTTGCTCGAACATTAAATGCCTCCAAATGGTATTTAATTAACTTCCCGAGCCCCTGGAAGCATGAAAATCACTTTAAACATGCTAATTTTAGCTCTAACACTGATGATCCACCTACAAATGTGAACTGACGTTCAAAAATAAAACATTTGAAAACGGACCATTTTCCACATTTCTGAAGCATGACGTAATGGGGGGGTGTTATCTCTTTTGTCGAAAATCAGCCGTTTTTGCTCGAACATTAAATGCCTCCAAATGGTATTTAATTAACTTCCCGAGCCCCTGGAAGCATGAAAATCACTTTAAACATGCTAATTTTAGCTCTAACACTGATGATCCACCTACAAATGTGAACTGACGTTCAAAAATAAAACATTTGAAAACGGACCATTTTCCACATTTCTGAAGCATGACGTAATGGGGGGGTGTTATCTCTTTTGTCGAAAATCAGCCGTTTTTGCTCGAACATTAAATGCCTCCAAATGGTATTTAATTAACTTCCCGAGCCCCTGGAAGCATGAAAATCACTTTAAACATGCTAATTTTAGCTCTAACACTGATGATCCACCTACAAATGTGAACTGACGTTCAAAAATAAAACATTTGAAAACGGACCATTTTCCACATTTCTGAAGCATGACGTAATGGGGGGGTGTTATCTCTTTTGTCGAAAATCAGCCATTTTTGCTCGGACATTAAATGCCTCCAAATGGTATTTAATTAACTTCCCGGGGTGAAGAAACCCTTTTTGAGAACTCAGAGTGAGTAAATTGGCCATTTTCATGCACTTTTAACCATTCCATAAATCTTGTGTTTTGGGCCCCTGGAAGCATGAAAATCACTTTAAACATGCTAATTTTAGCTCTAACACTGATGATCCACCTACAAATGTGAACTGACGTTCAAAAATAAAACATTTGAAAACGGACCATTTTCCACATTTCTGAAGCATGACGTAATGGGGGGGTGTTATCTCTTTTGTCGAAAATCAGCCATTTTTGCTCGAACATTAAATGCCTCCAAATGGTATTTAATTAACTTCCCGAGCCCCTGGAAGCATGAAAATCACTTTAAACATGCTAATTTTAGCTCTAACACTGATGATCCACCTACAAATGTGAACTGACGTTCAAAAATAAAACATTTGAAAACGGACCATTTTCCACATTTCTGAAGCATGACGTAATGGGGGGTGTTATCTCTTTTGTCGAAAATCAGCCGTTTTTGCTCGAACATTAAATGCCTCCAAATGGTATTTAATTAACTTCCCGAGCCCCTGGAAGCATGAAAATCACTTTAAACATGCTAATTTTAGCTCTAACACTGATGATCCACCTACAAATGTGAACTGACGTTCAAAAATAAAACATTTGAAAACGGACCATTTTCCACATTTCTGAAGCATGACGTAATGGGGGGGTGTTATCTCTTTTGTCGAAAATCAGCCGTTTTTGCTCGAACATTAAATGCCTCCAAATGGTATTTAATTAACTTCCCGAGCCCCTGGAAGCATGAAAATCACTTTAAACATGCTAATTTTAGCTCTAACACTGATGATCCACCTACAAATGTGAACTGACGTTCAAAAATAAAACATTTGAAAACGGACCATTTTCCACATTTCTGAAGCATGACGTAATGGGGGGGTGTTATCTCTTTTGTCGAAAATCAGCCGTTTCTGCTCGAACATTAAATGCCTCCAAATGGTATTTAATTAACTTCCCGAGCCCCTGGAAGCATGAAAATCACTTTAAACATGCTAATTTTAGCTCTAACACTGATGATCCACCTACAAATGTGAACTGACGTTCAAAAATAAAACATTTGAAAACGGACCATTTTCCACATTTCTGAAGCATGACGTAATGGGGGGGTGTTATCTCTTTTGTCGAAAATCAGCCGTTTTTGCTCGAACATTAAATACCTCCAAATGGTATTTAATTAACTTCCCGAGCCCCTGGAAGCATGAAAATCACTTTAAACATGCTAATTTTAGCTCTAACACTGATGATCCACCTACAAATGTGAACTGACGTTCAAAAATAAAACATTTGAAAACGGACCATTTTCCACATTTCTGAAGCATGACGTAATGGGGGGGTGTTATCTCTTTTGTCGAAAATCAGCCGTTTTTGCTCGAACATTAAATGCCTCCAAATCGTATTTAATTAACTTCCCGGGGTGAAGAAACCCTTTTTGAGAACTCAGAGTGAGTAAATTGGCCATTTTCATGCACTTTTAACCATTCCATAAATCTTGTGTTTTGGGCCCCTGGAAGCATGAAAATCACTTTAAACATGCTAATTTTAGCTCTAACACTGATGATCCACCTACAAATGTGAACTGACGTTCAAAAATAAAACATTTGAAAACGGACCATTTTCCACATTTCTGAAGCATGACGTAATGGGGGGGTGTTATCTCTTTTGTCGAAAATCAGCTGTTTTTGCTCGAACATTAAATGCCTCCAAATGGTATTTAATTAACTTCCCGGGGTGAAGAAACCCTTTTTGAGAACTCAGAGTGAGTAAATTGGCCATTTTCATGCACTTTTAACCATTCCATAAATCTTGTGTTTTGGGCCCCTGGAAGCATGAAAATCACTTTAAACATGCTAATTTTAGCTCTAACACTGATGATCCACCTACAAATGTGAACTGACGTTCAAAAATAAAACATTTGAAAACGGACCATTTTCCACATTTCTGAAGCATGACGTAATGGGGGGGTGTTATCTCTTTTGTCGAAAATCAGCCGTTTTTGCTCGAACATTAAATGCCTCCAAATGGTATTTAATTAACTTCCCGAGCCCCTGGAAGCATGAAAATCACTTTAAACATGCTAATTTTAGCTCTAACACTGATGATCCACCTACAAATGTGAACTGACGTTCAAAAATAAAACATTTGAAAACGGACCATTTTCCACATTTCTGAAGCATGACGTAATGGGGGGGTGTTATCTCTTTTGTCGAAAATCAGCCGTTTTTGCTCGAACATTAAATGCCTCCAAATGGTATTTAATTAACTTCCCGAGCCCCTGGAAGCATGAAAATCACTTTAAACATGCTAATTTTAGCTCTAACACTGATGATCCACCTACAAATGTGAACTGACGTTCAAAAATAAAACATTTGAAAACGGACCATTTTCCACATTTCTGAAGCATGACGTAATGGGGGGTGTTATCTCTTTTGTCGAAAATCAGCCGTTTTTGCTCGAACATTAAATGCCTCCAAATGGTATTTAATTAACTTCCCGAGGCTGGAAGCAACCTTTTAGAGAACTCACATTAAAATGATAAACATATATAGCAGAAATGGGTATTTAATTAACTTCCGCGGGGTGGAAGAAACCCTTTTTGAGAACTCAGAGTGAGTAAATTGGCCATTGCATGACGTAATGGGGGGGTGTTATCTCTTTTGTCGAAAATCAGCCGTTTTTGCTCGAACATTAAATGCCTCCAAATGGTATTTAATTAACTTCCCGGGGTGAAGAAACCCTTTTTGAGAACTCAGAGTGAGTAAATTGGCCATTTTCATGCACTTTTAACCATTCCATAAATCTTGTGTTTTGGGCCCCTGGAAGCATGAAAATCACTTTAAACATGCTAATTTTAGCTCTAACACTGATGATCCACCTACAAATGTGAACTGACGTTCAAAAATAAAACATTTGAAAACGGACCATTTTCCACATTTCTGAAGCATGACGTAATGGGGGGGTGTTATCTCTTTTGTCGAAAATCAGCCGTTTTTGCTCGAACATTAAATGCCTCCAAATGGTATTTAATTAACTTCCCGGGGTGAAGAAACCCTTTTTGAGAACTCAGAGTGAGTAAATTGGCCATTTTCATGCACTTTTAACCATTCCATAAATCTTGTGTTTTGGGCCCCTGGAAGCATGAAAATCACTTTAAACATGCTAATTTTAGCTCTAACACTGATGATCCACCTACAAATGTGAACTGACGTTCAAAAATAAAACATTTGAAAACGGACCATTTTCCACATTTCTGAAGCATGACGTAATGGGGGGGTGTTATCTCTTTTGTTGAAAATCAGCCGTTTTTGCTCGAACATTAAATGCCTCCAAATGGTATTTAATTAACTTCCCGAGCCCCTGGAAGCATGAAAATCACTTTAAACATGCTAATTTTAGCTCTAACACTGATGATCCACCTACAAATGTGAACTGACGTTCAAAAATAAAACATTTGAAAACGGACCATTTTCCACATTTCTGAAGCATGACGTAATGGGGGGGTGTTATCTCTTTTGTCGAAAATCAGCCGTTTTTGCTCGAACATTAAATGCCTCCAAATGGTATTTAATTAACTTCCCGGGGTGAAGAAACCCTTTTTGAGAACTCAGAGTGAGTAAATTGGCCATTTTCATGCACTTTTAACCATTCCATAAATCTTGTGTTTTGGGCCCCTGGAAGCATGAAAATCACTTTAAACATGCTAATTTTAGCTCTAACACTGATGATCCACCTACAAATGTGAACTGACGTTCAAAAATAAAACATTTGAAAACGGACCATTTTCCACATTTCTGAAGCATGACGTAATGGGGGGGTGTTATCTCTTTTGTCGAAAATCAGCCGTTTTTGCTCGAACATTAAATGCCTCCAAATGGTATTTAATTAACTTCCCGGGGTGAAGAAACCCTTTTTGAGAACTCAGAGTGAGTAAATTGGCCATTTTCATGCACTTTTAACCATTCCATAAATCTTGTGTTTTGGGCCCCTGGAAGCATGAAAATCACTTTAAACATGCTAATTTTAGCTCTAACACTGATGATCCACCTACAAATGTGAACTGACGTTCAAAAATAAAACATTTGAAAACGGACCATTTTCCACATTTCTGAAGCATGACGTAATGGGGGGGTGTTATCTCTTTTGTCGAAAATCAGCCGTTTTTGCTCGAACATTAAATGCCTCCAAATGGTATTTAATTAACTTCCCGAGCCCCTGGAAGCATGAAAATCACTTTAAACATGCTAATTTTAGCTCTAACACTGATGATCCACCTACAAATGTGAACTGACGTTCAAAAATAAAACATTTGAAAACGGACCATTTTCCACATTTCTGAAGCATGACGTAATGGGGGGGTGTTATCTCTTTTGTCGAAAATCAGCCGTTTTTGCTCGAACATTAAATGCCTCCAAATGGTATTTAATTAACTTCCCGAGCCCCTGGAAGCATGAAAATCACTTTAAACATGCTAATTTTAGCTCTAACACTGATGATCCACCTACAAATGTGAACTGACGTTCAAAAATAAAACATTTGAAAACGGACCATTTTCCACATTTCTGAAGCATGACGTAATGGGGGGGTGTTATCTCTTTTGTCGAAAATCAGCCGTTTTTGCTCGAACATTAAATGCCTCCAAATGGTATTTAATTAACTTCCCGGGGTGAAGAAACCCTTTTTGAGAACTCAGAGTGAGTAAATTGGCCATTTTCATGCACTTTTAACCATTCCATAAATCTTGTGTTTTGGGCCCCTGGAAGCATGAAAATCACTTTAAACATGCTAATTTTAGCTCTAACACTGATGATCCACCTACAAATGTGAACTGACGTTCAAAAATAAAACATTTGAAAACGGACCATTTTCCACATTTCTGAAGCATGACGTAATGGGGGGGTGTTATCTCTTTTGTCGAAAATCAGCCGTTTTTGCTCGAACATTAAATGCCTCCAAATGGTATTTAATTAACTTCCTGGGGTGAAGAAACCCTTTTTGAGAACTCAGAGTGAGTAAATTGGCCATTTTCATGCACTTTTAACCATTCCATAAATCTTGTGTTTTGGGCCCCTGGAAGCATGAAAATCACTTTAAACATGCTAATTTTAGCTCTAACACTGATGATCCACCTACAAATGTGAACTGACGTTCAAAAATAAAACATTTGAAAACGGACCATTTTCCACATTTCTGAAGCATGACGTAATGGGGGGGTGTTATCTCTTTTGTCGAAAATCAGCCGTTTTTGCTCGAACATTAAATGCCTCCAAATGGTATTTAATTAACTTCCCGAGCCCCTGGAAGCATGAAAATCACTTTAAACATGCTAATTTTAGCTCTAACACTGATGATCCACCTACAAATGTGAACTGACGTTCAAAAATAAAACATTTGAAAACGGACCATTTTCCACATTTCTGAAGCATGACGTAATGGGGGGGTGTTATCTCTTTTGTCGAAAATCAGCCGTTTTTGCTCGAACATTAAATGCCTCCAAATGGTATTTAATTAACTTCCCGAGCCCCTGGAAGCATGAAAATCACTTTAAACATGCTAATTTTAGCTCTAACACTGATGATCCACCTACAAATGTGAACTGACGTTCAAAAATAAAACATTTGAAAACGGACCATTTTCCACATTTCTGAAGCATGACGTAATGGGGGGGGTGTTATCTCTTTTGTCGAAAATCAGCCGTTTTTGCTCGGACATTAAATGCCTCCAAATGGTATTTAATTAACTTCCCGGGGTGAAGAAACCCTTTTTGAGAACTCAGAGTGAGTAAATTGGCCATTTTCATGCACTTTTAACCATTCCATAAATCTTGTGTTTTGGGCCCCTGGAAGCATGAAAATCACTTTAAACATGCTAATTTTAGCTCTAACACTGATGATCCACCTACAAATGTGAACTGACGTTCAAAAATAAAACATTTGAAAACGGACCATTTTCCACATTTCTGAAGCATGACGTAATGGGGGGGTGTTATCTCTTTTGTCGAAAATCAGCCGTTTTTGCTCGAACATTAAATGCCTCCAAATGGTATTTAATTAACTTCCCGAGCCCCTGGAAGCATGAAAATCACTTTAAACATGCTAATTTTAGCTCTAACACTGATGATCCACCTACAAATGTGAACTGACGTTCAAAAATAAAACATTTGAAAACGGACCATTTTCCACATTTCTGAAGCATGACGTAATGGGGGGGTGTTATCTCTTTTGTCGAAAATCAGCCGTTTTTGCTCGAACATTAAATGCCTCCAAATGGTATTTAATTAACTTCCCGGGGTGAAGAAACCCTTTTTGAGAACTCAGAGTGAGTAAATTGGCCATTTTCATGCACTTTTAACCATTCCATAAATCTTGTGTTTTGGGCCCCTGGAAGCATGAAAATCACTTTAAACATGCTAATTTTAGCTCTAACACTGATGATCCACCTACAAATGTGAACTGACGTTCAAAAATAAAACATTTGAAAACGGACCATTTTCCACATTTCTGAAGCATGACGTAATGGGGGGGTGTTATCTCTTTTGTCGAAAATCAGCCATTTTTGCTCGAACATTAAATGCCTCCAAATGGTATTTAATTAACTTCCCGGGGTGAAGAAACCCTTTTTGAGAACTCAGAGTGAGTAAATTGGCCATTTTCATGCACTTTTAACCATTCCATAAATCTTGTGTTTTGGGCCCCTGGAAGCACGAAAATCACTTTAAACATGCTAATTTTAGCTCTAACACTGATGATCCACCTACAAATGTGAACTGACGTTCAAAAATAAAACATTTGAAAACGGACCATTTTCCACATTTCTGAAGCATGACGTAATGGGGGGGTGTTATCTCTTTTGTCGAAAATCAGCCGTTTTTGCTCGAACATTAAATGCCTCCAAATGGTATTTAATTAACTTCCCGAGCCCCTGGAAGCATGAAAATCACTTTAAACATGCTAATTTTAGCTCTAACACTGATGATCCACCTACAAATGTGAACTGACGTTCAAAAATAAAACATTTGAAAACGGACCATTTTCCACATTTCTGAAGCATGACGTAATGGGGGGGGTGTTATCTCTTTTGTCGAAAATCAGCCGTTTTTGCTCGGACATTAAATGCCTCCAAATGGTATTTAATTAACTTCCCGGGGTGAAGAAACCCTTTTTGAGAACTCAGAGTGAGTAAATTGGCCATTTTCATGCACTTTTAACCATTCCATAAATCTTGTGTTTTGGGCCCCTGGAAGCATGAAAATCACTTTAAACATGCTAATTTTAGCTCTAACACTGATGATCCACCTACAAATGTGAACTGACGTTCAAAAATAAAACATTTGAAAACGGACCATTTTCCACATTTCTGAAGCATGACGTAATGGGGGGGTGTTATCTCTTTTGTCGAAAATCAGCCGTTTTTGCTCGAACATTAAATGCCTCCAAATGGTATTTAATTAACTTCCCGGGGTGAAGAAACCCTTTTTGAGAACTCAGAGTGAGTAAATTGGCCATTTTCATGCACTTTTAACCATTCCATAAATCTTGTGTTTTGGGCCCCTGGAAGCATGAAAATCACTTTAAACATGCTAATTTTAGCTCTAACACTGATGATCCACCTACAAATGTGAACTGACGTTCAAAAATAAAACATTTGAAAACGGACCATTTTCCACATTTCTGAAGCATGACGTAATGGGGGGGTGTTATCTCTTTTGTCGAAAATCAGCCGTTTTTGCTCGAACATTAAATGCCTCCAAATGGTATTTAATTAACTTCCCGGGGTGAAGAAACCCTTTTTGAGAACTCAGAGTGAGTAAATTGGCCATTTTCATGCACTTTTAACCATTCCATAAATCTTGTGTTTTGGGCCCCTGGAAGCATGAAAATCACTTTAAACATGCTAATTTTAGCTCTAACACTGATGATCCACCTACAAATGTGAACTGACGTTCAAAAATAAAACATTTGAAAACGGACCATTTTCCACATTTCTGAAGCATGACGTAATGGGGGGGTGTTATCTCTTTTGTCGAAAATCAGCCGTTTTTGCTCGAACATTAAATGCCTCCAAATGGTATTTAATTAACTTCCCGAGCCCCTGGAAGCATGAAAATCACTTTAAACATGCTAATTTTAGCTCAAACACTGATGATCCACCTACAAATGTGAACTGACGTTCAAAAATAAAACATTTGAAAACGGACCATTTTCCACATTTCTGAAGCATGACGTAATGGGGGGGTGTTATCTCTTTTGTCGAAAATCAGCCGTTTTTGCTCGAACATTAAATGCCTCCAAATGGTATTTAATTAACTTCCCGAGCCCCTGGAAGCATGAAAATCACTTTAAACATGCTAATTTTAGCTCTAACACTGATGATCCACCTACAAATGTGAACTGACGTTCAAAAATAAAACATTTGAAAACGGACCATTTTCCACATTTCTGAAGCATGACGTAATGGGGGGGTGTTATCTCTTTTGTCGAAAATCAGCCGTTTTTGCTCGAACATTAAATGCCTCCAAATGGTATTTAATTAACTTCCCGAGCCCCTGGAAGCATGAAAATCACTTTAAACATGCTAATTTTAGCTCTAACACTGATGATCCACCTACAAATGTGAACTGACGTTCAAAAATAAAACATTTGAAAACGGACCATTTTCCACATTTCTGAAGCATGACGTAATGGGGGGGGTGTTATCTCTTTTGTCGAAAATCAGCCGTTTTTGCTCGGACATTAAATGCCTCCAAATGGTATTTAATTAACTTCCCGGGGTGAAGAAACCCTTTTTGAGAACTCAGAGTGAGTAAATTGGCCATTTTCATGCACTTTTAACCATTCCATAAATCTTGTGTTTTGGGCCCCTGGAAGCATGAAAATCACTTTAAACATGCTAATTTTAGCTCTAACACTGATGATCCACCTACAAATGTGAACTGACGTTCAAAAATAAAACATTTGAAAACGGACCATTTTCCACATTTCTGAAGCATGACGTAATGGGGGGGTGTTATCTCTTTTGTCGAAAATCAGCCGTTTTTGCTCGAACATTAAATGCCTCCAAATGGTATTTAATTAACTTCCCGAGCCCCTGGAAGCATGAAAATCACTTTAAACATGCTAATTTTAGCTCTAACACTGATGATCCACCTACAAATGTGAACTGACGTTCAAAAATAAAACATTTGAAAACGGACCATTTTCCACATTTCTGAAGCATGACGTAATGGGGGGGTGTTATCTCTTTTGTCGAAAATCAGCCGTTTTTGCTCGAACATTAAATGCCTCCAAATGGTATTTAATTAACTTCCCGGGGTGAAGAAACCCTTTTTGAGAACTCAGAGTGAGTAAATTGGCCATTTTCATGCACTTTTAACCATTCCATAAATCTTGTGTTTTGGGCCCCTGGAAGCATGAAAATCACTGTAAACATGCTAATTTTAGCTCTAACACTGATGATCCACCTACAAATGTGAACTGACGTTCAAAAATAAAACATTTGAAAACGGACCATTTTCCACATTTCTGAAGCATGACGTAATGGGGGGGTGTTATCTCTTTTGTCGAAAATCAGCCATTTTTGCTCGAACATTAAATGCCTCCAAATGGTATTTAATTAACTTCCCGGGGTGAAGAAACCCTTTTTGAGAACTCAGAGTGAGTAAATTGGCCATTTTCATGCACTTTTAACCATTCCATAAATCTTGTGTTTTGGGCCCCTGGAAGCACGAAAATCACTTTAAACATGCTAATTTTAGCTCTAACACTGATGATCCACCTACAAATGTGAACTGACGTTCAAAAATAAAACATTTGAAAACGGACCATTTTCCACATTTCTGAAGCATGACGTAATGGGGGGGTGTTATCTCTTTTGTCGAAAATCAGCCGTTTTTGCTCGAACATTAAATGCCTCCAAATGGTATTTAATTAACTTCCCGAGCCCCTGGAAGCATGAAAATCACTTTAAACATGCTAATTTTAGCTCTAACACTGATGATCCACCTACAAATGTGAACTGACGTTCAAAAATAAAACATTTGAAAACGGACCATTTTCCACATTTCTGAAGCATGACGTAATGGGGGGGGTGTTATCTCTTTTGTCGAAAATCAGCCGTTTTTGCTCGGACATTAAATGCCTCCAAATGGTATTTAATTAACTTCCCGGGGTGAAGAAACCCTTTTTGAGAACTCAGAGTGAGTAAATTGGCCATTTTCATGCACTTTTAACCATTCCATAAATCTTGTGTTTTGGGCCCCTGGAAGCATGAAAATCACTTTAAACATGCTAATTTTAGCTCTAACACTGATGATCCACCTACAAATGTGAACTGACGTTCAAAAATAAAACATTTGAAAACGGACCATTTTCCACATTTCTGAAGCATGACGTAATGGGGGGGTGTTATCTCTTTTGTCGAAAATCAGCCGTTTTTGCTCGAACATTAAATGCCTCCAAATGGTATTTAATTAACTTCCCGGGGTGAAGAAACCCTTTTTGAGAACTCAGAGTGAGTAAATTGGCCATTTTCATGCACTTTTAACCATTCCATAAATCTTGTGTTTTGGGCCCCTGGAAGCATGAAAATCACTTTAAACATGCTAATTTTAGCTCTAACACTGATGATCCACCTACAAATGTGAACTGACGTTCAAAAATAAAACATTTGAAAACGGACCATTTTCCACATTTCTGAAGCATGACGTAATGGGGGGGTGTTATCTCTTTTGTCGAAAATCAGCCGTTTTTGCTCGAACATTAAATGCCTCCAAATGGTATTTAATTAACTTCCCGGGGTGAAGAAACCCTTTTTGAGAACTCAGAGTGAGTAAATTGGCCATTTTCATGCACTTTTAACCATTCCATAAATCTTGTGTTTTGGGCCCCTGGAAGCATGAAAATCACTTTAAACATGCTAATTTTAGCTCTAACACTGATGATCCACCTACAAATGTGAACTGACGTTCAAAAATAAAACATTTGAAAACGGACCATTTTCCACATTTCTGAAGCATGACGTAATGGGGGGGTGTTATCTCTTTTGTCGAAAATCAGCCGTTTTTGCTCGAACATTAAATGCCTCCAAATGGTATTTAATTAACTTCCCGAGCCCCTGGAAGCATGAAAATCACTTTAAACATGCTAATTTTAGCTCTAACACTGATGATCCACCTACAAATGTGAACTGACGTTCAAAAATAAAACATTTGAAAACGGACCATTTTCCACATTTCTGAAGCATGACGTAATGGGGGGGTGTTATCTCTTTTGTCGAAAATCAGCCGTTTTTGCTCGAACATTAAATGCCTCCAAATGGTATTTAATTAACTTCCCGAGCCCCTGGAAGCATGAAAATCACTTTAAACATGCTAATTTTAGCTCTAACACTGATGATCCACCTACAAATGTGAACTGACGTTCAAAAATAAAACATTTGAAAACGGACCATTTTCCACATTTCTGAAGCATGACGTAATGGGGGGGTGTTATCTCTTTTGTCGAAAATCAGCCGTTTTTGCTCGAACATTAAATGCCTCCAAATGGTATTTAATTAACTTCCCGAGCCCCTGGAAGCATGAAAATCACTTTAAACATGCTAATTTTAGCTCTAACACTGATGATCCACCTACAAATGTGAACTGACGTTCAAAAATAAAACATTTGAAAACGGACCATTTTCCACATTTCTGAAGCATGACGTAATGGGGGGGTGTTATCTCTTTTGTCGAAAATCAGCCGTTTTTGCTCGAACATTAAATGCCTCCAAATGGTATTTAATTAACTTCCCGGGGTGAAGAAACCCTTTTTGAGAACTCAGAGTGAGTAAATTGGCCATTTTCATGCACTTTTAACCATTCCATAAATCTTGTGTTTTGGGCCCCTGGAAGCATGAAAATCACTTTAAACATGCTAATTTTAGCTCTAACACTGATGATCCACCTACAAATGTGAACTGACGTTCAAAAATAAAACATTTGAAAACGGACCATTTTCCACATTTCTGAAGCATGACGTAATGGGGGGGTGTTATCTCTTTTGTCGAAAATCAGCCGTTTTTGCTCGAACATTAAATGCCTCCAAATGGTATTTAATTAACTTCCTGGGGTGAAGAAACCCTTTTTGAGAACTCAGAGTGAGTAAATTGGCCATTTTCATGCACTTTTAACCATTCCATAAATCTTGTGTTTTGGGCCCCTGGAAGCATGAAAATCACTTTAAACATGCTAATTTTAGCTCTAACACTGATGATCCACCTACAAATGTGAACTGACGTTCAAAAATAAAACATTTGAAAACGGACCATTTTCCACATTTCTGAAGCATGACGTAATGGGGGGGTGTTATCTCTTTTGTCGAAAATCAGCCGTTTTTGCTCGAACATTAAATGCCTCCAAATGGTATTTAATTAACTTCCCGAGCCCCTGGAAGCATGAAAATCACTTTAAACATGCTAATTTTAGCTCTAACACTGATGATCCACCTACAAATGTGAACTGACGTTCAAAAATAAAACATTTGAAAACGGACCATTTTCCACATTTCTGAAGCATGACGTAATGGGGGGGTGTTATCTCTTTTGTCGAAAATCAGCCGTTTTTGCTCGAACATTAAATGCCTCCAAATGGTATTTAATTAACTTCCCGAGCCCCTGGAAGCATGAAAATCACTTTAAACATGCTAATTTTAGCTCTAACACTGATGATCCACCTACAAATGTGAACTGACGTTCAAAAATAAAACATTTGAAAACGGACCATTTTCCACATTTCTGAAGCATGACGTAATGGGGGGGGTGTTATCTCTTTTGTCGAAAATCAGCCGTTTTTGCTCGGACATTAAATGCCTCCAAATGGTATTTAATTAACTTCCCGGGGTGAAGAAACCCTTTTTGAGAACTCAGAGTGAGTAAATTGGCCATTTTCATGCACTTTTAACCATTCCATAAATCTTGTGTTTTGGGCCCCTGGAAGCATGAAAATCACTTTAAACATGCTAATTTTAGCTCTAACACTGATGATCCACCTACAAATGTGAACTGACGTTCAAAAATAAAACATTTGAAAACGGACCATTTTCCACATTTCTGAAGCATGACGTAATGGGGGGGTGTTATCTCTTTTGTCGAAAATCAGCCGTTTTTGCTCGAACATTAAATGCCTCCAAATGGTATTTAATTAACTTCCCGAGCCCCTGGAAGCATGAAAATCACTTTAAACATGCTAATTTTAGCTCTAACACTGATGATCCACCTACAAATGTGAACTGACGTTCAAAAATAAAACATTTGAAAACGGACCATTTTCCACATTTCTGAAGCATGACGTAATGGGGGGGTGTTATCTCTTTTGTCGAAAATCAGCCGTTTTTGCTCGAACATTAAATGCCTCCAAATGGTATTTAATTAACTTCCCGGGGTGAAGAAACCCTTTTTGAGAACTCAGAGTGAGTAAATTGGCCATTTTCATGCACTTTTAACCATTCCATAAATCTTGTGTTTTGGGCCCCTGGAAGCATGAAAATCACTTTAAACATGCTAATTTTAGCTCTAACACTGATGATCCACCTACAAATGTGAACTGACGTTCAAAAATAAAACATTTGAAAACGGACCATTTTCCACATTTCTGAAGCATGACGTAATGGGGGGGTGTTATCTCTTTTGTCGAAAATCAGCCATTTTTGCTCGAACATTAAATGCCTCCAAATGGTATTTAATTAACTTCCCGGGGTGAAGAAACCCTTTTTGAGAACTCAGAGTGAGTAAATTGGCCATTTTCATGCACTTTTAACCATTCCATAAATCTTGTGTTTTGGGCCCCTGGAAGCACGAAAATCACTTTAAACATGCTAATTTTAGCTCTAACACTGATGATCCACCTACAAATGTGAACTGACGTTCAAAAATAAAACATTTGAAAACGGACCATTTTCCACATTTCTGAAGCATGACGTAATGGGGGGGTGTTATCTCTTTTGTCGAAAATCAGCCGTTTTTGCTCGAACATTAAATGCCTCCAAATGGTATTTAATTAACTTCCCGAGCCCCTGGAAGCATGAAAATCACTTTAAACATGCTAATTTTAGCTCTAACACTGATGATCCACCTACAAATGTGAACTGACGTTCAAAAATAAAACATTTGAAAACGGACCATTTTCCACATTTCTGAAGCATGACGTAATGGGGGGGTGTTATCTCTTTTGTCGAAAATCAGCCGTTTTTGCTCGAACATTAAATGCCTCCAAATGGTATTTAATTAACTTCCCGAGCCCCTGGAAGCATGAAAATCACTTTAAACATGCTAATTTTAGCTCTAACACTGATGATCCACCTACAAATGTGAACTGACGTTCAAAAATAAAACATTTGAAAACGGACCATTTTCCACATTTCTGAAGCATGACGTAATGGGGGGGGTGTTATCTCTTTTGTCGAAAATCAGCCGTTTTTGCTCGGACATTAAATGCCTCCAAATGGTATTTAATTAACTTCCCGGGGTGAAGAAACCCTTTTTGAGAACTCAGAGTGAGTAAATTGGCCATTTTCATGCACTTTTAACCATTCCATAAATCTTGTGTTTTGGGCCCCTGGAAGCACGAAAATCACTTTAAACATGCTAATTTTAGCTCTAACACTGATGATCCACCTACAAATGTGAACTGACGTTCAAAAATAAAACATTTGAAAACGGACCATTTTCCACATTTCTGAAGCATGACGTAATGGGGGGGTGTTATCTCTTTTGTCGAAAATCAGCCGTTTTTGCTCGAACATTAAATGCCTCCAAATGGTATTTAATTAACTTCCCGAGCCCCTGGAAGCATGAAAATCACTTTAAACATGCTAATTTTAGCTCTAACACTGATGATCCACCTACAAATGTGAACTGACGTTCAAAAATAAAACATTTGAAAACGGACCATTTTCCACATTTCTGAAGCATGACGTAATGGGGGGGTGTTATCTCTTTTGTCGAAAATCAGCCGTTTTTGCTCGAACATTAAATGCCTCCAAATGGTATTTAATTAACTTCCCGAGCCCCTGGAAGCATGAAAATCACTTTAAACATGCTAATTTTAGCTCTAACACTGATGATCCACCTACAAATGTGAACTGACGTTCAAAAATAAAACATTTGAAAACGGACCATTTTCCACATTTCTGAAGCATGACGTAATGGGGGGGGTGTTATCTCTTTTGTCGAAAATCAGCCGTTTTTGCTCGGACATTAAATGCTCCAAATGGTATTTAATTAACTTCCCGGGGTGAAGAAACCCTTTTTGAGAACTCAGAGTGAGTAAATTGGCCATTTTCATGCACTTTTAACCATTCCATAAATCTTGTGTTTTGGGCCCCTGGAAGCATGAAAATCACTTTAAACATGCTAATTTTAGCTCTAACACTGATGATCCACCTACAAATGTGAACTGACGTTCAAAAATAAAACATTTGAAAACGGACCATTTTCCACATTTCTGAAGCATGACGTAATGGGGGGGTGTTATCTCTTTTGTCGAAAATCAGCCGTTTTTGCTCGAACATTAAATGCCTCCAAATGGTATTTAATTAACTTCCCGGGGTGAAGAAACCCTTTTTGAGAACTCAGAGTGAGTAAATTGGCCATTTTCATGCACTTTTAACCATTCCATAAATCTTGTGTTTTGGGCCCCTGGAAGCATGAAAATCACTTTAAACATGCTAATTTTAGCTCTAACACTGATGATCCACCTACAAATGTGAACTGACGTTCAAAAATAAAACATTTGAAAACGGACCATTTTCCACATTTCTGAAGCATGACGTAATGGGGGGGTGTTATCTCTTTTGTCGAAAATCAGCCGTTTTGCTCGAACATTAAATGCCTCCAAATGGTATTTAATTAACTTCCCGAGCCCCTGGAGGCATGAAAATCACTTTAAACATGCTAATTTTAGCTCTAACACTGATGATCCACCTACAAATGTGAACTGACGTTCAAAAATAAAACATTTGAAAACGGACCATTTTCCACATTTCTGAAGCATGACGTAATGGGGGGGTGTTATCTCTTTTGTCGAAAATCAGCCGTTTTTGCTCGAACATTAAATGCCTCCAAATGGTATTTAATTAACTTCCCGAGCCCCTGGAAGCATGAAAATCACTTTAAACATGCTAATTTTAGCTCTAACACTGATGATCCACCTACAAATGTGAACTGACGTTCAAAAATAAAACATTTGAAAACGGACCATTTTCCACATTTCTGAAGCATGACGTAATGGGGGGGTGTTATCTCTTTTGTCGAAAATCAGCCGTTTTTGCTCGAACATTAAATGCCTCCAAATGGTATTTAATTACCTTCCCGAGCCCCTGGAAGCATGAAAATCACTTTAAACATGCTAATTTTAGCTCTAACACTGATGATCCACCTACAAATGTGAACTGACGTTCAAAAATAAAACATTTGAAAACGGACCATTTTCCACATTTCTGAAGCATAACGTAATGGGGGGGTGTTATCTCTTTTGTCGAAAATCAGCCGTTTTTGCTCGAACATTAAATGCCTCCAAATGGTATTTAATTAACTTCCCGAGCCCCTGGAAGCATGAAAATCACTTTAAACATGCTAATTTTAGCTCTAACACTGATGATCCACCTACAAATGTGAACTGACGTTCAAAAATAAAACATTTGAAAACGGACCATTTTCCACATTTCTGAAGCATGACGTAATGGGGGGGTGTTATCTCTTTTGTCGAAAATCAGCCGTTTTTGCTCGAACATTAAATGCCTCCAAATGGTATTTAATTAACTTCCCGAGCCCCTGGAAGCATGAAAATCACTTTAAACATGCTAATTTTAGCTCTAACACTGATGATCCACCTACAAATGTGAACTGACGTTCAAAAATAAAACATTTGAAAACGGACCATTTTCCACATTTCTGAAGCATGACGTAATGGGGGGGTGTTATCTCTTTTGTCGAAAATCAGCCGTTTTTGCTCGAACATTAAATGCCTCCAAATGGTATTTAATTAACTTCCCGAGCCCCTGGAAGCATGAAAATCACTTTAAACATGCTAATTTTAGCTCTAACACTGATGATCCACCTACAAATGTGAACTGACGTTCAAAAATAAAACATTTGAAAACGGACCATTTTCCACATTTCTGAAGCATGACGTAATGGGGGGGTGTTATCTCTTTTGTCGAAAATCAGCCGTTTTTGCTCGAACATTAAATGCCTCCAAATGGTATTTAATTAACTTCCCGAGCCTCTGGAAGCATGAAAATCACTTTAAACATGCTAATTTTAGCTCTAACACTGATGATCCACCTACAAATGTGAACTGACGTTAAAAAATAAAACATTTGAAAACGGACCATTTTCCACATTTCTGAAGCATGACGTAATGGGGGGGTGTTATCTCTTTTGTCGAAAATCAGCCGTTTTTGCTCGAACATTAAATGCCTCCAAATGGTATTTAATTAACTTCCCGAGCCCCTGGAAGCATGAAAATCACTTTAAACATGCTAATTTTAGCTCTAACACTGATGATCCACCTACAAATGTGAACTGACGTTCAAAAATAAAACATTTGAAAACGGACCATTTTCCACATTTCTGAAGCATGACGTAATGGGGGGGTGTTATCTCTTTTGTCGAAAATCAGCCGTTTTTGCTCGAACATTAAATGCCTCCAAATGGTATTTAATTAACTTCCCGGGGTGAAGAAACCCTTTTTGAGAACTCAGAGTGAGTAAATTGGCCATTTTCATGCACTTTTAACCATTCCATAAATCTTGTGTTTTGGGCCCCTGGAAGCATGAAAATCACTTTAAACATGCTAATTTTAGCTCTAACACTGATGATCCACCTACAAATGTGAACTGACGTTCAAAAATAAAACATTTGAAAACGGACCATTTTCCACATTTCTGAAGCATGACGTAATGGGGGGGTGTTATCTCTTTTGTCGAAAATCAGCCGTTTTTGCTCGAACATTAAATGCCTCCAAATGGTATTTAATTAACTTCCCGGGGTGAAGAAACCCTTTTTGAGAACTCAGAGTGAGTAAATTGGCCATTTTCATGCACTTTTAACCATTCCATAAATCTTGTGTTTTGGGCCCCTGGAAGCATGAAAATCACTTTAAACATGCTAATTTTAGCTCTAACACTGATGATCCACCTACAAATGTGAACTGACGTTCAAAAATAAAACATTTGAAAACGGACCATTTTCCACATTTCTGAAGCATGACGTAATGGGGGGGTGTTATCTCTTTTGTCGAAAATCAGCCGTTTTTGCTCGAACATTAAATGCCTCCAAATGGTATTTAATTAACTTCCCGGGGTGAAGAAACCCTTTTTGAGAGCTCAGAGTGAGTAAATTGGCCATTTTCATGCACTTTTAACCATTCCATAAATCTTGTGTTTTGGGCCCCTGGAAGCATGAAAATCACTTTAAACATGCTAATTTTAGCTCTAACACTGATGATCCACCTACAAATGTGAACTGACGTTCAAAAATAAAACATTTGAAAACGGACCATTTTCCACATTTCTGAAGCATGACGTAATGGGGGGGTGTTATCTCTTTTGTCGAAAATCAGCCGTTTTTGCTCGAACATTAAATGCCTCCAAATGGTATTTAATTAACTTCCCGGGGTGAAGAAACCCTTTTTGAGAACTCAGAGTGAGTAAATTGGCCATTTTCATGCACTTTTAACCATTCCATAAATCTTGTGTTTTGGGCCCCTGGAAGCATGAAAATCACTTTAAACATGCTAATTTTAGCTCTAACACTGATGATCCACCTACAAATGTGAACTGACGTTCAAAAATAAAACATTTGAAAACGGACCATTTTCCACATTTCTGAAGCATGACGTAATGGGGGGGTGTTATCTCTTTCGTCGAAAATCAGCCGTTTTTGCTCGAACATTAAATGCCTCCAAATGGTATTTAATTAACTTCTAGAGCCCCTGGAAGCATGAAAATCACTTTAAACATGCTAATTTTAGCTCTAACACTGATGATCCACCTACAAATGTGAACTGACGTTCAAAAATAAAACATTTGAAAACGGACCATTTTCCACATTTCTGAAGCATGACGTAATGGGGGGGTGTTATCTCTTTTGTCGAAAATCAGCCGTTTTTGCTCGAACATTAAATGCCTCCAAATGGTATTTAATTAACTTCCCGAGCCCCTGGAAGCATGAAAATCACTTTAAACATGCTAATTTTAGCTCTAACACTGATGATCCACCTACAAATGTGAACTGACGTTCAAAAATAAAACATTTGAAAACGGACCATTTTCCACATTTCTGAAGCATGACGTAATGGGGGGGTGTTATCTCTTTTGTCGAAAATCAGCCGTTTTTGCTCGAACATTAAATGCCTCCAAATGGTATTTAATTAACTTCCCGAGCCCCTGGAAGCATGAAAATCACTTTAAACATGCTAATTGTAGCTCTAACACTGATGATCCACCTACAAATGTGAACTGACGTTCAAAAATAAAACATTTGAAAACGGACCATTTTCCACATTTCTGAAGCATGACGTAATGGGGGGGTGTTATCTCTTTTGTCGAAAATCAGCCGTTTTTGCTCGAACATTAAATGCCTCCAAATGGTATTTAATTAACTTCCCGGGGTGAAGAAACCCTTTTTGAGAACTCAGAGTGAGTAAATTGGCCATTTTCATGCACTTTTAACCATTCCATAAATCTTGTGTTTTGGGCCCCTGGAAGCATGAAAATCACTTTAAACATGCTAATTTTAGCTCTAACACTGATGATCCACCTACAAATGTGAACTGACGTTCAAAAATAAAACATTTGAAAACGGACCATTTTCCACATTTCTGAAGCATGACGTAATGTGGGGGTGTTATCTCTTTTGTCGAAAATCAGCCGTTTTTGCTCGAACATTAAATGCCTCCAAATGGTATTTAATTAACTTCCCGAGCCCCTGGAAGCATGAAAATCACTTTAAACATGCTAATTTTAGCTCTAACACTGATGATCCACCTACAAATGTGAACTGACGTTCAAAAATAAAACATTTGAAAACGGACCATTTTCCACATTTCTGAAGCATGACGTAATGTGGGGGTGTTATCTCTTTTGTCGAAAATCAGCCGTTTTTGCTCGAACATTAAATGCCTCCAAATGGTATTTAATTAACTTCCCGGGGTGAAGAAACCCTTTTTGAGAACTCAGAGTGAGTAAATTGGCCATTTTCATGCACTTTTAACCATTCCATAAATCTTGTGTTTTGGGCCCCTGGAAGCATGAAAATCACTTTAAACATGCTAATTTTAGCTCTAACACTGATGATCCACCTACAAATGTGAACTGACGTTCAAAAATAAAACATTTGAAAACGGACCATTTTCCACATTTCTGAAGCATGACGTAATGGGGGGGTGTTATCTCTTTTGTCGAAAATCAGCCGTTTTTGCTCGAACATTAAATGCCTCCAAATGGTATTTAATTAACTTCCCGAGCCCCTGGAAGCATGAAAATCACTTTAAACATGCTAATTTTAGCTCTAACACTGATGATCCACCTACAAATGTGAACTGACGTTCAAAAATAAAACATTTGAAAACGGACCATTTTCCACATTTCTGAAGCATGACGTAATGGGGGGGTGTTATCTCTTTTGTCGAAAATCAGCCGTTTTTGCTCGAACATTAAATGCCTCCAAATGGTATTTAATTAACTTCCCGGGGTGAAGAAACCCTTTTTGAGAACTCAGAGTGAGTAAATTGGCCATTTTCATGCACTTTTAACCATTCCATAAATCTTGTGTTTTGGGCCCCTGGAAGCATGAAAATCACTTTAAACATGCTAATTTTAGCTCTAACACTGATGATCCACCTACAAATGTGAACTGACGTTCAAAAATAAAACATTTGAAAACGGACCATTTTCCACATTTCTGAAGCATGGCGTAATGGGGGGGTGTTATCTCTTTTGTCGAAAATCAGCCGTTTTTGCTCGAACATTAAATGCCTCCAAATGGTATTTAATTAACTTCCCGAGCCCCTGGAAGCATGAAAATCACTTTAAACATGCTAATTTTAGCTCTAACACTGATGATCCACCTACAAATGTGAACTGACGTTCAAAAATAAAACATTTGAAAACGGACCATTTTCCACATTTCTGAAGCATGACGTAATGGGGGGGTGTTATCTCTTTTGTCGAAAATCAGCCGTTTTTGCTCGAACATTAAATGCCTCCAAATGGTATTTAATTAACTTCCCGAGCCCCTGGAAGCATGAAAATCACTTTAAACATGCTAATTTTAGCTCTAACACTGATGATCCACCTACAAATGTGAACTGACGTTCAAAAATAAAACATTTGAAAACGGACCATTTTCCACATTTCTGAAGCATGACGTAATGGGGGGGTGTTATCTCTTTTGTCGAAAATCAGCCGTTTTTGCTCGAACATTAAATGCCTCCAAATGGTATTTAATTAACTTCCAGAGCCCCTGGAAGCATGAAAATCACTTTAAACATGCTAATTTTAGCTCTAACACTGATGATCCACCTACAAATGTGAACTGACGTTCAAAAATAAAACATTTGAAAACGGACCATTTTCCACATTTCTGAAGCATGACGTAATGGGGGGGTGTTATCTCTTTTGTCGAAAATCAGCCGTTTTTGCTCGAACATTAAATGCCTCCAAATGGTATTTAATTAACTTCCCGAGCCCCTGGAAGCATGAAAATCACTTTAAACATGCTAATTTTAGCTCTAACACTGATGATCCACCTACAAATGTGAACTGATGTTCAAAAATAAAACATTTGAAAACGGACCATTTTCCACATTTCTGAAGCATGACGTAATGGGGGGTGTTATCTCTTTTGTCGAAAATCAGCCGTTTTTGCTCGAACATTAAATGCCTCCAAATGGTATTTAATTAACTTCCCGGGGTGAAGAAACCCTTTTTGAGAACTCAGAGTGAGTAAATTGGCCATTTTCATGCACTTTTAACCATTCCATAAATCTTGTGTTTTGGGCCCCTGGAAGCATGAAAATCACTTTAAACATGCTAATTTTAGCTCTAACACTGATGATCCACCTACAAATGTGAACTGACGTTCAAAAATAAAACATTTGAAAACGGACCATTTTCCACATTTCTGAAGCATGACGTAATCGGGGGGTGTTATCTCTTTTGTCGAAAATCAGCCGTTTTTGCTCGAACATTAAATGCCTCCAAATGGTATTTAATTAACTTCCCGAGCCCCTGGAAGCATGAAAATCACTTTAAACATGCTAATTTTAGCTCTAACACTGATGATCCACCTACAAATGTGAACTGACGTTCAAAAATAAAACATTTGAAAACGGACCATTTTCCACATTTCTGAAGCATGACGTAATGGGGGGGTGTTATCTCTTTTGTCGAAAATCAGCCGTTTTTGCTCGAACATTAAATGCCTCCAAATGGTATTTAATTAACTTCCCGGGGTGAAGAAACCCTTTATGAGAACTCAGAGTGAGTAAATTGGCCATTTTCATGCACTTTTAACCATTCCATAAATCTTGTGTTTTGGGCCCCTGGAAGAATGAAAATCACTTTAAACATGCTAATTTTAGCTCTAACACTGATGATCCACCTACAAATGTGAACTGACGTTCAAAAATAAAACATTTGAAAACGGACCATTTTCCACATTTCTGAAGCATGACGTAATGGGGGGGTGTTATCTCTTTTGTCGAAAATCAGCCGTTTTTGCTCGAACATTAAATGCCTCCAAATGGTATTTAATTAACTTCCCGAGCCCCTGGAAGCATGAAAATCACTTTAAACATGCTAATTTTAGCTCTAACACTGATGATCCACCTACAAATGTGAACTGACGTTCAAAAATAAAACATTTGAAAACGGACCATTTTCCACATTCCTGAAGCATGACGTAATGGGGGGGTGTTATCTCTTTTGTCGAAAATCAGCCGTTTTTGCTCGAACATTAAATGCCTCCAAATGGTATTTAATTAACTTCCCGGGGTGAAGAAACCCTTTTTGAGAACTCAGAGTGAGTAAATTGGCCATTTTCATGCACTTTTAACCATTCCATAAATCTTGTGTTTTGGGCCCCTGGAAGCATGAAAATCACTTTAAACATGCTAATTTTAGCTCTAACACTGATGATCCACCTACAAATGTGAACTGACGTTCAAAAATAAAACATTTGAAAACGGACCATTTTCCACATTTCTGAAGCATGACGTAATGGGGGGGTGTTATCTCTTTTGTCGAAAATCAGCCGTTTTTGCTCGAACATTAAATGCCTCCAAATGGTATTTAATTAACTTCCCGAGCCCCTGGAAGCATGAAAATCACTTTAAACATGCTAATTGTAGCTCTAACACTGATGATCCACCTACAAATGTGAACTGACGTTCAAAAATAAAACATTTGAAAACGGACCATTTTCCACATTTCTGAAGCATGACGTAATGGGGGGGTGTTATCTCTTTTGTCGAAAATCAGCCGTTTTTGCTCGAACATTAAATGCCTCCAAATGGTATTTAATTAACTTCCCGGGGTGAAGAAACCCTTTTTGAGAACTCAGAGTGAGTAAATTGGCCATTTTCATGCACTTTTAACCATTCCATAAATCTTGTGTTTTGGGCCCCTGGAAGCATGAAAATCACTTTAAACATGCTAATTTTAGCTCTAACACTGATGATCCACCTACAAATGTGAACTGACGTTCAAAAATAAAACATTTGAAAACGGACCATTTTCCACATTTCTGAAGCATGACGTAATGTGGGGGTGTTATCTCTTTTGTCGAAAATCAGCCGTTTTTGCTCGAACATTAAATGCCTCCAAATGGTATTTAATTAACTTCCCGAGCCCCTGGAAGCATGAAAATCACTTTAAACATGCTAATTTTAGCTCTAACACTGATGATCCACCTACAAATGTGAACTGACGTTCAAAAATAAAACATTTGAAAACGGACCATTTTCCACATTTCTGAAGCATGACGTAATGTGGGGGTGTTATCTCTTTTGTCGAAAATCAGCCGTTTTTGCTCGAACATTAAATGCCTCCAAATGGTATTTAATTAACTTCCCGGGGTGAAGAAACCCTTTTTGAGAACTCAGAGTGAGTAAATTGGCCATTTTCATGCACTTTTAACCATTCCATAAATCTTGTGTTTTGGGCCCCTGGAAGCATGAAAATCACTTTAAACATGCTAATTTTAGCTCTAACACTGATGATCCACCTACAAATGTGAACTGACGTTCAAAAATAAAACATTTGAAAACGGACCATTTTCCACATTTCTGAAGCATGACGTAATGGGGGGGTGTTATCTCTTTTGTCGAAAATCAGCCGTTTTTGCTCGAACATTAAATGCCTCCAAATGGTATTTAATTAACTTCCCGAGCCCCTGGAAGCATGAAAATCACTTTAAACATGCTAATTTTAGCTCTAACACTGATGATCCACCTACAAATGTGAACTGACGTTCAAAAATAAAACATTTGAAAACGGACCATTTTCCACATTTCTGAAGCATGACGTAATGGGGGGGTGTTATCTCTTTTGTCGAAAATCAGCCGATTTTGCTCGAACATTAAATGCCTCCAAATGGTATTTAATTAACTTCCCGGGGTGAAGAAACCCTTTTTGAGAACTCAGAGTGAGTAAATTGGCCATTTTCATGCACTTTTAACCATTCCATAAATCTTGTGTTTTGGGCCCCTGGAAGCATGAAAATCACTTTAAACATGCTAATTTTAGCTCTAACACTGATGATCCACCTACAAATGTGAACTGACGTTCAAAAATAAAACATTTGAAAACGGACCATTTTCCACATTTCTGAAGCATGACGTAATGGGGGGGTGTTATCTCTTTTGTCGAAAATCAGCCGTTTTTGCTCGAACATTAAATGCCTCCAAATGGTATTTAATTAACTTCCCGGGGTGAAGAAACCCTTTTTGAGAACTCAGAGTGAGTAAATTGGCCATTTTCATGCACTTTTAACCATTCCATAAATCTTGTGTTTTGGGCACCTGGAAGCATGAAAATCACTTTAAACATGCTAATTTTAGCTCTAACACTGATGATCCACCTACAAATGTGAACTGACGTTCAAAAATAAAACATTTGAAAACGGACCATTTTCCACATTTCTGAAGCATGACGTAATGGGGGGGTGTTATCTCTTTTGTCGAAAATCAGCCGTTTTTGCTCGAACATTAAATGCCTCCAAATGGTATTTAATTAACTTCCCGAGCCCCTGGAAGCATGAAAATCACTTTAAACATGCTAATTTTAGCTCTAACACTGATGATCCACCTACAAATGTGAACTGACGTTCAAAAATAAAACATTTGAAAACGGACCATTTTCCACATTTCTGAAGCATGACGTAATGGGGGGGTGTTATCTCTTTTGTCGAAAATCAGCCGTTTTTGCTCGAACATTAAATGCCTCCAAATGGTATTTAATTAACTTCCCGAGCCCCTGGAAGCATGAAAATCACTTTAAACATGCTAATTTTAGCTCTAACACTGATGATCCACCTACAAATGTGAACTGACGTTCAAAAATAAAACATTTGAAAACGGACCATTTTCCACATTTCTGAAGCATGACGTAATGGGGGGGTGTTATCTCTTTTGTCGAAAATCAGCCGTTTTTGCTCGAACATTAAATGCCTCCAAATGGTATTTAATTAACTTCCCGAGCCCCTGGAAGCATGAAAATCACTTTAAACATGCTAATTTTAGCTCTAACACTGATGATCCACCTACAAATGTGAACTGACGTTCAAAAATAAAACATTTGAAAACGGACCATTTTCCACATTTCTGAAGCATGACGTAATGGGGGGGTGTTATCTCTTTTGTCGAAAATCAGCCGTTTTTGCTCGAACATTAAATGCCTCCAAATGGTATTTAATTAACTTCCAGAGCCCCTGGAAGCATGAAAATCACTTTAAACATGCTAATTTTAGCTCTAACACTGATGATCCACCTACAAATGTGAACTGACGTTCAAAAATAAAACATTTGAAAACGGACCATTTTCCACATTTCTGAAGCATGACGTAATGGGGGGGTGTTATCTCTTTTGTCGAAAATCAGCCGTTTTTGCTCGAACATTAAATGCCTCCAAATGGTATTTAATTAACTTCCCGAGCCCCTGGAAGCATGAAAATCACTTTAAACATGCTAATTTTAGCTCTAACACTGATGATCCACCTACAAATGTGAACTGATGTTCAAAAATAAAACATTTGAAAACGGACCATTTTCCACATTTCTGAAGCATGACGTAATGGGGGTGTGTTATCTCTTTTGTCGAAAATCAGCCGTTTTTGCTCGAACATTAAATGCCTCCAAATGGTATTTAATTAACTTCCCGGGGTGAAGAAACCCTTTTTGAGAACTCAGAGTGAGTAAATTGGCCATTTTCATGCACTTTTAACCATTCCATAAATCTTGTGTTTTGGGCCCCTGGAAGCATGAAAATCACTTTAAACATGCTAATTTTAGCTCTAACACTGATGATCCACCTACAAATGTGAACTGACGTTCAAAAATAAAACATTTGAAAACGGACCATTTTCCACATTTCTGAAGCATGACGTAATGGGGGGGTGTTATCTCTTTTGTCGAAAATCAGCCGTTTTTGCTCGAACATTAAATGCCTCCAAATGGTATTTAATTAACTTCCCGAGCCCCTGGAAGCATGAAAATCACTTTAAACATGCTAATTTTAGCTCTAACACTGATGATCCACCTACAAATGTGAACTGACGTTCAAAAATAAAACATTTGAAAACGGACCATTTTCCACATTTCTGAAGCATGACGTAATGGGGGGGTGTTATCTCTTTTGTCGAAAATCAGCCGTTTTTGCTCGAACATTAAATGCCTCCAAATGGTATTTAATTAACTTCCCGGGGTGAAGAAACCCTTTATGAGAACTCAGAGTGAGTAAATTGGCCATTTTCATGCACTTTTAACCATTCCATAAATCTTGTGTTTTGGGCCCCTGGAAGAATGAAAATCACTTTAAACATGCTAATTTTAGCTCTAACACTGATGATCCACCTACAAATGTGAACTGACGTTCAAAAATAAAACATTTGAAAACGGACCATTTTCCACATTTCTGAAGCATGACGTAATGGGGGGGTGTTATCTCTTTTGTCGAAAATCAGCCGTTTTTGCTCGAACATTAAATGCCTCCAAATGGTATTTAATTAACTTCCCGAGCCCCTGGAAGCATGAAAATCACTTTAAACATGCTAATTTTAGCTCTAACACTGATGATCCACCTACAAATGTGAACTGACGTTCAAAAATAAAACATTTGAAAACGGACCATTTTCCACATTTCTGAAGCATGACGTAATGGGGGGGTGTTATCTCTTTTGTCGAAAATCAGCCGTTTTTGCTCGAACATTAAATGCCTCCAAATGGTATTTAATTAACTTCCCGAGCCCCTGGAAGCATGAAAATCACTTTAAACATGCTAATTTTAGCTCTAACACTGATGATCCACCTACAAATGTGAACTGACGTTCAAAAATAAAACATTTGAAAACGGACCATTTTCCACATTTCTGAAGCATGACGTAATGGGGGGGTGTTATCTCTTTTGTCGAAAATCAGCCGTTTTTGCTCGAACATTAAATGCCTCCAAATGGTATTTAATTAACTTCCCGGGGTGAAGAAACCCTTTTTGAGAACTCAGAGTGAGTAAATTGGCCATTTTCATGCACTTTTAACCATTCCATAAATCTTGTGTTTTGGGCCCCTGGAAGCATGAAAATCACTTTAAACATGCTAATTTTAGCTCTAACACTGATGATCCACCTACAAATGTGAACTGACGTTCAAAAAGAAACATTTGAAAACGGACCATTTTCCACATTTCTGAAGCATGACGTAATGGGGGGGTGTTATCTCTTTTGTCGAAAATCAGCCGTTTTTGCTCGAACATTAAATGCCTCCAAATGGTATTTAATTAACTTCCCGAGCCCCTGGAAGCATGAAAATCACTTTAAACATGCTAATTTTAGCTCTAACACTGATGATCCACCTACAAATGTGAACTGACGTTCAAAAATAAAACATTTGAAAACGGACCATTTTCCACATTTCTGAAGCATGACGTAATGGGGGGTGTTATCTCTTTTGTCGAAAATCAGCCGTTTTTGCTCGAACATTAAATGCCTCCAAATGGTATTTAATTAACTTCCCGGGGTGAAGAAACCCTTTTTGAGAACTCAGAGTGAGTAAATTGGCCATTTTCATGCACTTTTAACCATTCCATAAATCTTGTGTTTTGGGCCCCTGGAAGCATGAAAATCACTTTAAACATGCTAATTTTAGCTCTAACACTGATGATCCACCTACAAATGTGAACTGACGTTCAAAAATAAAACATTTGAAAACGGACCATTTTCCACATTTCTGAAGCATGACGTAATGGGGGGGTGTTATCTCTTTTGTCGAAAATCAGCCGTTTTTGCTCGAACATTAAATGCCTCCAAATGGTATTTAATTAACTTCCCGAGCCCCTGGAAGCATGAAAATCACTTTAAACATGCTAATTTTAGCTCTAACACTGATGATCCACCTACAAATGTGAACTGACGTTCAAAAATAAAACATTTGAAAACGGACCATTTTCCACATTTCTGAAGCATGACGTAATGGGGGGGTGTTATCTCTTTTGTCGAAAATCAGCCGTTTTTGCTCGAACATTAAATGCCTCCAAATGGTATTTAATTAACTTCCCGAGCCCCTGGAAGCATGAAAATCACTTTAAACATGCTAATTTTAGCTCTAACACTGATGATCCACCTACAAATGTGAACTGACGTTCAAAAATAAAACATTTGAAAACGGACCATTTTCCACATTTCTGAAGCATGACGTAATGGGGGGGTGTTATCTCTTTTGTCGAAAATCAGCCGTTTTTGCTCGAACATTAAATGCCTCCAAATGGTATTTAATTAACTTCCCGGGGTGAAGAAACCCTTTTTGAGAACTCAGAGTGAGTAAATTGGCCATTTTCATGCACTTTTAACCATTCCATAAATCTTGTGTTTTGGGCCCCTGGAAGCATGAAAATCACTTTAAACATGCTAATTTTAGCTCTAACACTGATGATCCACCTACAAATGTGAACTGACGTTCAAAAATAAAACATTTGAAAACGGACCATTTTCCACATTTCTGAAGCATGACGTAATGGGGGGGTGTTATCTCTTTTGTCGAAAATCAGCCGTTTTTGCTCGAACATTAAATGCCTCCAAATGGTATTTAATTAACTTCCCGGGGTGAAGAAACCCTTTTTGAGAACTCAGAGTGAGTAAATTGGCCATTTTCATGCACTTTTAACCATTCCATAAATCTTGTGTTTTGGGCCCCTGGAAGCATGAAAATCACTTTAAACATGCTAATTTTAGCTCTAACACTGATGATCCACCTACAAATGTGAACTGACGTTCAAAAATAAAACATTTGAAAACGGACCATTTTCCACATTTCTGAAGCATGACGTAATGGGGGGGTGTTATCTCTTTTGTCGAAAATCAGCCGTTTTTGCTCGAACATTAAATGCCTCCAAATGGTATTTAATTAACTTCCCGAGCCCCTGGAAGCATGAAAATCACTTTAAACATGCTAATTTTAGCTCTAACACTGATGATCCACCTACAAATGTGAACTGACGTTCAAAAATAAAACATTTGAAAACGGACCATTTTCCACATTTCTGAAGCATGACGTAATGGGGGGGTGTTATCTCTTTTGTCGAAAATCAGCCGTTTTTGCTCGAACATTAAATGCCTCCAAATGGTATTTAATTAACTTCCCGAGCCCCTGGAAGCATGAAAATCACTTTAAACATGCTAATTTTAGCTCTAACACTGATGATCCACCTACAAATGTGAACTGACGTTCAAAAATAAAACATTTGAAAACGGACCATTTTCCACATTTCTGAAGCATGACGTAATGGGGGGGTGTTATCTCTTTTGTCGAAAATCAGCCGTTTTTGCTCGGACATTAAATGCCTCCAAATGGTATTTAATTAACTTCCCGAGCCCCTGGAAGCATGAAAATCACTTTAAACATGCTAATTTTAGCTCTAACACTGATGATCCACCTACAAATGTGAACTGACGTTCAAAAATAAAACATTTGAAAACGGACCATTTTCCACATTTCTGAAGCATGACGTAATGGGGGGGTGTTATCTCTTTTGTCGAAAATCAGCCGTTTTTGCTCGAACATTAAATGCCTCCAAATGGTATTTAATTAACTTCCAGAGCCCCTGGAAGCATGAAAATCACTTTAAACATGCTAATTTTAGCTCTAACACTGATGATCCACCTACAAATGTGAACTGACGTTCAAAAATAAAACATTTGAAAACGGACCATTTTCCACATTTCTGAAGCATGACGTAATGGGGGGGTGTTATCTCTTTTGTCGAAAATCAGCCGTTTTTGCTCAAACATTAAATGCCTCCAAATGGTATTTAATTAACTTCCCGGGGTGAAGAAACCCTTTTTGAGAACTCAGAGTGAGTAAATTGGCCATTTTCATGCACTTTTAACCATTCCATAAATCTTGTGTTTTGGGCCCCTGGAAGCATGAAAATCACTTTAAACATGCTAATTTTAGCTCTAACACTGATGATCCACCTACAAATGTGAACTGACGTTCAAAAATAAAACATTTGAAAACGGACCATTTTCCACATTTCTGAAGCATGACGTAATGGGGGGGTGTTATCTCTTTTGTCGAAAATCAGCCGTTTTTGCTCGAACATTAAATGCCTCCAAATGGTATTTAATTAACTTCCCGAGCCCCTGGAAGCATGAAAATCACTTTAAACATGCTAATTTTAGCTCTAACACTGATGATCCACCTACAAATGTGAACTGACGTTCAAAAATAAAACATTTGAAAACGGACCATTTTCCACATTTCTGAAGCATGACGTAATGGGGGGGTGTTATCTCTTTTGTCGAAAATCAGCCGTTTTTGCTCGAACATTAAATGCCTCCAAATGGTATTTAATTAACTTCCCGGGGTGAAGAAACCCTTTATGAGAACTCAGAGTGAGTAAATTGGCCATTTTCATGCACTTTTAACCATTCCATAAATCTTGTGTTTTGGGCCCCTGGAAGAATGAAAATCACTTTAAACATGCTAATTTTAGCTCTAACACTGATGATCCACCTACAAATGTGAACTGACGTTCAAAAATAAAACATTTGAAAACGGACCATTTTCCACATTTCTGAAGCATGACGTAATGGGGGGGTGTTATCTCTTTTGTCGAAAAATCAGCCGTTTTTGCTCGAACATTAAATGCCTCCAAATGGTATTTAATTAACTTCCCGAGCCCCTGGAAGCATGAAAATCACTTTAAACATGCTAATTTTAGCTCTAACACTGATGATCCACCTACAAAATGTGAACTGACGTTCAAAAATAAAACATTTGAAAACTGACCATTTTCCACATTTCTGAAGCATGACGTAATGGGGGGGTGTTATCTCTTTTGTCGAAAATCAGCCGTTTTTGCTCGAACATTAAATGCCTCCAAATGGTATTTAATTAACTTCCCGAGCCCCTGGAAGCATGAAAATCACTTTAAACATGCTAATTTTAGCTCTAACACTGATGATCCACCTACAAATGTGAACTGACGTTCAAAAATAAAACATTTGAAAACGGACCATTTTCCACATTTCTGAAGCATGACGTAATGGGGGGTGTTATCTCTTTTGTCGAAAATCAGCCGTTTTTGCTCGAACATTAAATGCCTCCAAATGGTATTTAATTAACTTCCCGGGGTGAAGAAACCCTTTATGAGAACTCAGAGTGAGTAAATTGGCCATTTTCATGCACTTTTAACCATTCCATAAATCTTGTGTTTTGGGCCCCTGGAAGAATGAAAATCACTTTAAACATGCTAATTTTAGCTCTAACACTGATGATCCACCTAAAATGTGAACTGACGTTCAAAAATAAAACATTTGAAAACGGACCATTTTCCACATTTCTGAAGCATGACGTAATGGGGGGGGTGTTTTCTCTTTTGTCGAAAATCAGCCGTTTGCTCGAACATTAAATGCCTCCAAATGGTATTTAATTAACTTCCCGAGCCCCTGGAAGCATGAAAATCACTTTAAACATGCTAATTTTAGCTCTAACACTGATGATCCACCTACAAATGTGAACTGACGTTCAAAAATAAAACATTTGAAAACGGACCATTTTCCACATTTCTGAAGCATGACGTAATGGGGGGGTGTTATCTCTTTTGTCGAAAATCAGCCGTTTTTGCTCGAACATTAAATGCCTCCAAATGGTATTTAATTAACTTCCCGGGGTGAAGAAACCCTTTTTGAGAACTCAGAGTGAGTAAATTGGCCATTTTCATGCACTTTTAACCATTCCATAAATCTTGTGTTTTGGGCCCCTGGAAGCATGAAAATCACTTTAAACATGCTAATTTTAGCTCTAACACTGATGATCCACCTACAAATGTGAACTGACGTTCAAAAAGAAACATTTGAAAACGGACCATTTTCCACATTTCTGAAGCATGACGTAATGGGGGGGTGTTATCTCTTTTGTCGAAAATCAGCCGTTTTTGCTCGAACATTAAATGCCTCCAAATGGTATTTAATTAACTTCCCGAGCCCCTGGAAGCATGAAAATCACTTTAAACATGCTAATTTTAGCTCTAACACTGATGATCCACCTACAAATGTGAACTGACGTTCAAAAATAAAACATTTGAAAACGGACCATTTTCCACATTTCTGAAGCATGACGTAATGGGGGGGTGTTATCTCTTTTGTCGAAAATCAGCCGTTTTTGCTCGAACATTAAATGCCTCCAAATGGTATTTAATTAACTTCCCGGGGCGAAGAAACACTTTTTGAGAACTCAGAGTGAGTAAATTGGCCATTTTCATGCACTTTTAACCATTCCATAAATCTTGTGTTTTGGGCCCCTGGAAGCATGAAAATCACTTTAAACATGCTAATTTTAGCTCTAACACTGATGATCCACCTACAAATGTGAACTGACGTTCAAAAATAAAACATTTGAAAACGGACCATTTTCCACATTTCTGAAGCATGACGTAATGGGGGGGTGTTATCTCTTTTGTCGAAAATCAGCCGTTTTTGCTCGAACATTAAATGCCTCCAAATGGTATTTAATTAACTTCCCGAGCCCCTGGAAGCATGAAAATCACTTTAAACATGCTAATTTTAGCTCTAACACTGATGATCCACCTACAAATGTGAACTGACGTTCAAAAATAAAACATTTGAAAACGGACCATTTTCCACATTTCTGAAGCATGACGTAATGGGGGGGTGTTATCTCTTTTGTCGAAAATCAGCCGTTTTTGCTCGAACATTAAATGCCTCCAAATGGTATTTAATTAACTTCCCGAGCCCCTGGAAGCATGAAAATCACTTTAAACATGCTAATTTTAGCTCTAACACTGATGATCCACCTACAAATGTGAACTGACGTTCAAAAATAAAACATTTGAAAACGGACCATTTTCCACATTTCTGAAGCATGACGTAATGGGGGGGTGTTATCTCTTTTGTCGAAAATCAGCCGTTTTTGCTCGAACATTAAATGCCTCCAAATGGTATTTAATTAACTTCCCGAGCCCCTGGAAGCATGAAAATCACTTTAAACATGCTAATTTTAGCTCTAACACTGATGATCCACCTACAAATGTGAACTGACGTTCAAAAATAAAACATTTGAAAACGGACCATTTTCCACATTTCTGAAGCATGACGTAATGGGGGGGTGTTATCTCTTTTGTCGAAAATCAGCCGTTTTTGCTCGAACATTAAATGCCTCCAAATGGTATTTAATTAACTTCCCGGGGTGAAGAAACCCTTTTTGAGAACTCAGAGTGAGTAAATTGGCCATTTTCATGCACTTTTAACCATTCCATAAATCTTGTGTTTTGGGCCCCTGGAAGCATGAAAATCACTTTAAACATGCTAATTTTAGCTCTAACACTGATGATCCACCTACAAATGTGAACTGACGTTCAAAAATAAAACATTTGAAAACGGACCATTTTCCACATTTCTGAAGCATGACGTAATGGGGGGGTGTTATCTCTTTTGTCGAAAATCAGCCGTTTTTGCTCGAACATTAAATGCCTCCAAATGGTATTTAATTAACTTCCCGGGGTGAAGAAACCCTTTTTGAGAACTCAGAGTGAGTAAATTGGCCATTTTCATGCACTTTTAACCATTCCATAAATCTTGTGTTTTGGGCCCCTGGAAGCATGAAAATCACTTTAAACATGCTAATTTTAGCTCTAACACTGATGATCCACCTACAAATGTGAACTGACGTTCAAAAATAAAACATTTGAAAACGGACCATTTTCCACATTTCTGAAGCATGACGTAATGGGGGGGTGTTATCTCTTTTGTCGAAAATCAGCCGTTTTGCTCGAACATTAAATGCCTCCAAATGGTATTTAATTAACTTCCCGAGCCCCTGGAAGCATGAAAATCACTTTAAACATGCTAATTTTAGCTCTAACACTGATGATCCACCTACAAATGTGAACTGACGTTCAAAAATAAAACATTTGAAAACGGACCATTTTCCACATTTCTGAAGCATGACGTAATGGGGGGGTGTTATCTCTTTTGTCGAAAATCAGCCGTTTTTGCTCGAACATTAAATGCCTCCAAATGGTATTTAATTAACTTCCCGAGCCCCTGGAAGCATGAAAATCACTTTAAACATGCTAATTTTAGCTCTAACACTGATGATCCACCTACAAATGTGAACTGACGTTCAAAAATAAAACATTTGAAAACGGACCATTTTCCACATTTCTGAAGCATGACGTAATGGGGGGGTGTTATCTCTTTTGTCGAAAATCAGCCGTTTTTGCTCGAACATTAAATGCCTCCAAATGGTATTTAATTAACTTCCCGAGCCCCTGGAAGCATGAAAATCACTTTAAACATGCTAATTTTAGCTCTAACACTGATGATCCACCTACAAATGTGAACTGACGTTCAAAAATAAAACATTTGAAAACGGACCATTTTCCACATTTCTGAAGCATGACGTAATGGGGGGGTGTTATCTCTTTTGTCGAAAATCAGCCGTTTTTGCTCGAACATTAAATGCCTCCAAATGGTATTTAATTAACTTCCCGGGGTGAAGAAACCCTTTTTGAGAACTCAGAGTGAGTAAATTGGCCATTTTCATGCACTTTTAACCATTCCATAAATCTTGTGTTTTGGGCCCCTGGAAGCATGAAAATCACTTTAAACATGCTAATTTTAGCTCTAACACTGATGATCCACCTACAAATGTGAACTGACGTTCAAAAATAAAACATTTGAAAACGGACCATTTTCCACATTTCTGAAGCATGACGTAATGGGGGGGTGTTATCTCTTTTGTCGAAAATCAGCCGTTTTTGCTCGAACATTAAATGCCTCCAAATGGTATTTAATTAACTTCCCGAGCCCCTGGAAGCATGAAAATCACTTTAAACATGCTAATTTTAGCTCTAACACTGATGATCCACCTACAAATGTGAACTGACGTTCAAAAATAAAACATTTGAAAACGGACCATTTTCCACATTTCTGAAGCATGACGTAATGGGGGGGTGTTATCTCTTTTGTCGAAAATCAGCCGTTTTTGCTCGAACATTAAATGCCTCCAAATGGTATTTAATTAACTTCCCGGGGTGAAGAAACCCTTTTTGAGAACTCAGAGTGAGTAAATTGGCCATTTTCATGCACTTTTAACCATTCCATAAATCTTGTGTTTTGGGCCCCTGGAAGCATGAAAATCACTTTAAACATGCTAATTTTAGCTCTAACACTGATGATCCACCTACAAATGTGAACTGACGTTCAAAAATAAAACATTTGAAAACGGACCATTTTCCACATTTCTGAAGCATGACGTAATGGGGGGGTGTTATCTCTTTTGTCGAAAATCAGCCGTTTATGCTCGAACATTAAATGCCTCCAAATGGTATTTAATTAACTTCCCGAGCCCCTGGAAGCATGAAAATCACTTTAAACATGCTAATTTTAGCTCTAACACTGATGATCCACCTACAAATGTGAACTGACGTTCAAAAATAAAACATTTGAAAACGGACCATTTTCCACATTTCTGAAGCATGACGTAATGGGGGGGTGTTATCTCTTTTGTCGAAAATCAGCCGTTTTTGCTCGAACATTAAATGCCTCCAAATGGTATTTAATTAACTTCCCGAGCCCCTGGAAGCATGAAAATCACTTTAAACATGCTAATTTTAGCTCTAACACTGATGATCCACCTACAAATGTGAACTGACGTTCAAAAATAAAACATTTGAAAACGGACCATTTTCCACATTTCTGAAGCATGACGTAATGGGGGGGTGTTATCTCTTTTGTCGAAAATCAGCCGTTTTTGCTCGAACATTAAATGCCTCCAAATGGTATTTAATTAACTTCCCGGGGTGAAGAAACCCTTTTTGAGAACTCAGAGTGAGTAAATTGGCCATTTTCATGCACTTTTAACCATTCCATAAATCTTGTGTTTTGGGCCCCTGGAAGCATGAAAATCACTTTAAACATGCTAATTTTAGCTCTAACACTGATGATCCACCTACAAATGTGAACTGACGTTCAAAAATAAAACATTTGAAAACGGACCATTTTCCACATTTCTGAAGCATGACGTAATGGGGGGGTGTTATCTCTTTTGTCGAAAATCAGCCGTTTTTGCTCGAACATTAAATGCCTCCAAATGGTATTTAATTAACTTCCCGAGCCCCTGGAAGCATGAAAATCACTTTAAACATGCTAATTTTAGCTCTAACACTGATGATCCACCTACAAATGTGAACTGACGTTCAAAAATAAAACATTTGAAAACGGACCATTTTCCACATTTCTGAAGCATGACGTAATGGGGGGGGTGTTATCTCTTTTGTCGAAAATCAGCCGTTTTTGCTCGAACATTAAATGCCTCCAAATGGTATTTAATTAACTTCCCGGGGTGAAGAAACCCTTTTTGAGAACTCAGAGTGAGTAAATTGGCCATTTTCATGCACTTTTAACCATTCCATAAATCTTGTGTTTTGGGCCCCTGGAAGCATGAAAATCACTTTAAACATGCTAATTTTAGCTCTAACACTGATGATCCACCTACAAATGTGAACTGACGTTCAAAAATAAAACATTTGAAAACGGACCATTTTCCACATTTCTGAAGCATGACGTAATGGGGGGGTGTTATCTCTTTTGTCGAAAATCAGCCGTTTTTGCTCGAACAATAAATGCCTCCAAATGGTATTTAATTAACTTCCCGGGGTGAAGAAACCCTTTTTGAGAACTCAGAGTGAGTAAATTGGCCATTTTCATGCACTTTTAACCATTCCATAAATCTTGTGTTTTGGGCCCCTGGAAGATTGAAAATCACTTTAAACATGCTAATTTTAGCTCTAACACTGATGATCCACCTACAAATGTGAACTGACGTTCAAAAATAAAACATTTGAAAACGGACCATTTTCCACATTTCTGAAGCATGACGTAATGGGGGGGTGTTATCTCTTTTGTCGAAAATCAGCCGTTTTTGCTCGAACATTAAATGCCTCCAAATGGTATTTAATTAACTTCCCGAGCCCCTGGAAGCATGACAATCACTTTAAACATGCTAATTTTAGCTCTAACACTGATGATCCACCTACAAATGTGAACTGACGTTCAAAAATAAAACATTTGAAAACGGACCATTTTCCACATTTCTGAAGCATGACGTAATGGGGGGGTGTTATCTCTTTTGTCGAAAATCAGCCGTTTTTGCTCGAACATTAAATGCCTCCAAATGGTATTTAATTAACTTCCCGAGCCCCTGGAAGCATGAAAATCACTTTAAACATGCTAATTTTAGCTCTAACACTGATGATCCACCTACAAATGTGAACTGACGTTCAAAAATAAAACATTTGAAAACGGACCATTTTCCACATTTCTGAAGCATGACGTAATGGGGGGGTGTTATCTCTTTTGTCGAAAATCAGCCGTTTTTGCTCGAACATTAAATGCCTCCAAATGGTATTTAATTAACTTCCCGAGCCCCTGGAAGCATGAAAATCACTTTAAACATGCTAATTTTAGCTCTAACACTGATGATCCACCTACAAATGTGAACTGACGTTCAAAAATAAAACATTTGAAAACGGACCATTTTCCACATTTCTGAAGCATGACGTAATGGGGGGGTGTTATCTCTTTTGTCGAAAATCAGCCGTTTTTGCTCGAACATTAAATGCCTCCAAATGGTATTTAATTAACTTCCCGAGCCCCTGGAAGCATGAAAATCACTTTAAACATGCTAATTTTAGCTCTAACACTGATGATCCACCTACAAATGTGAACTGACGTTCAAAAATAAAACATTTGAAAACGGACCATTTTCCACATTTCTGAAGCATGACGTAATGGGGGGGGTGTTATCTCTTTTGTCGAAAGTCATCCGTTTTTGCTCGAACATTAAATGCCTCCAAATGGTATTTAATTAACTTCCCGAGCCCCTGGAAGCATGAAAATCACTTTAAACATGCTAATTTTAGCTCTAACACTGATGATCCACCTACAAATGTGAACTGACGTTCAAAAATAAAACATTTGAAAACGGACCATTTTCCACATTTCTGAAGCATGACGTAATGGGGGGGTGTTATCTCTTTTGTCGAAAATCAGCCGTTTTTGCTCGAACATTAAATGCCTCCAAATGGTATTTAATTAACTTCCCGAGCCCCTGGAAGCATGAAAATCACTTTAAACATGCTAATTTTAGCTCTAACACTGATGATCCACCTACAAATGTGAACTGACGTTCAAAAATAAAACATTTGAAAACGGACCATTTTCCACATTTCTGAAGCATGACGTAATGGGGGAGTGTTATCTCTTTTGTCGAAAATCAGCCGTTTTTGCTCGAACATTAAATGCCTCCAAATGGTATTTAATTAACTTCCCGAGCCCCTGGAAGCATGAAAATCACTTTAAACATGCTAATTTTAGCTCTAACACTGATGATCCACCTACAAATGTGAACTGACGTTCAAAAATAAAACATTTGAAAACGGACCATTTTCCACATTTCTGAAGCATGACGTAATGGGGGGGTGTTATCTCTTTTGTCGAAAATCAGCCGTTTTTGCTCGAACATTAAATGCCTCCAAATGGTATTTAATTAACTTCCCGAGCCCCTGGAAGCATGAAAATCACTTTAAACATGCTAATTTTAGCTCTAACACTGATGATCCACCTACAAATGTGAACTGACGTTCAAAAATAAAACATTTGAAAACGGACCATTTTCCACATTTCTGAAGCATGACGTAATGGGGGGGTGTTATCTCTTTTGTCGAAAATCAGCCGTTTTTGCTCGAACATTAAATGCCTCCAAATGGTATTTAATTAACTTCCCGAGCCCCTGGAAGCATGAAAATCACTTTAAACATGCTAATTTTAGCTCTAACACTGATGATCCACCTACAAATGTGAACTGACGTTCAAAAATAAAACATTTGAAAACGGACCATTTTCCACATTTCTGAAGCATGACGTAATGGGGGGGTGTTATCTCTTTTGTCGAAAATCAGCCGTTTTTGCTCGAACATTAAATGCCTCCAAATGGTATTTAATTAACTTCCCGAGCCCCTGGAAGCATGAAAATCACTTTAAACATGCTAATTTTAGCTCTAACACTGATGATCCACCTACAAATGTGAACTGACGTTCAAAAATAAAACATTTGAAAACGGACCATTTTCCACATTTCTGAAGCATGACGTAATGGGGGGGTGTTATCTCTTTTGTCGAAAATCAGCCGTTTTTGCTCGAACATTAAATGCCTCCAAATGGTATTTAATTAACTTCCCGAGCCCCTGGAAGCATGAAAATCACTTTAAACATGCTAATTTTAGCTCTAACACTGATGATCCACCTACAAATGTGAACTGACGTTCAAAAATAAAACATTTGAAAACGGACCATTTTCCACATTTCTGAAGCATGACGTAATGGGGGGGTGTTATCTCTTTTGTCGAAAATCAGCCGTTTTTGCTCGAACATTAAATGCCTCCAAATGGTATTTAATTAACTTCCCGGGGTGAAGAAACCCTTTTTGAGAACTCAGAGTGAGTAAATTGGCCATTTTCATGCACTTTTAACCATTCCATAAATCTTGTGTTTTGGGCCCCTGGAAGCATGAAAATCACTTTGAACATGCTAATTTTAGCTCTAACACTGATGATCCACCTACAAATGTGAACTGACGTTCAAAAATAAAACATTTGAAAACGGACCATTTTCCACATTTCTGAAGCATGACGTAATGGGGGGGTGTTATCTCTTTTGTCGAAAATCAGCCGTTTATGCTCGAACATTAAATGCCTCCAAATGGTATTTAATTAACTTCCCGAGCCCCTGGAAGCATGAAAATCACTTTAAACATGCTAATTTTAGCTCTAACACTGATGATCCACCTACAAATGTGAACTGACGTTCAAAAATAAAACATTTGAAAACGGACCATTTTCCACATTTCTGAAGCATGACGTAATGGGGGGGTGTTATCTCTTTTGTCGAAAATCAGCCGTTTTTGCTCGAACATTAAATGCCTCCAAATGGTATTTAATTAACTTCCCGAGCCCCTGGAAGCATGAAAATCACTTTAAACATGCTAATTTTAGCTCTAACACTGATGATCCACCTACAAATGTGAACTGACGTTCAAAAATAAAACATTTGAAAACGGACCATTTTCCACATTTCTGAAGCATGACGTAATGGGGGGGTGTTATCTCTTTTGTCGAAAATCAGCCGTTTTTGCTCGAACATTAAATGCCTCCAAATGGTATTTAATTAACTTCCCGAGCCCCTGGAAGCATGAAAATCACTTTAAACATGCTAATTTTAGCTCTAACACTGATGATCCACCTACAAATGTGAACTGACGTTCAAAAATAAAACATTTGAAAACGGACCATTTTCCACATTTCTGAAGCATGACGTAATGGGGGGGGTGTTATCTCTTTTGTCGAAAGTCATCCGTTTTTGCTCGAACATTAAATGCCTCCAAATGGTATTTAATTAACTTCCCGAGCCCCTGGAAGCATGAAAATCACTTTAAACATGCTAATTTTAGCTCTAACACTGATGATCCACCTACAAATGTGAACTGACGTTCAAAAATAAAACATTTGAAAACGGACCATTTTCCACATTTCTGAAGCATGACGTAATGGGGGGGTGTTATCTCTTTTGTCGAAAATCAGCCGTTTTTGCTCGAACATTAAATGCCTCCAAATGGTATTTAATTAACTTCCCGAGCCCCTGGAAGCATGAAAATCACTTTAAACATGCTAATTTTAGCTCTAACACTGATGATCCACCTACAAATGTGAACTGACGTTCAAAAATAAAACATTTGAAAACGGACCATTTTCCACATTTCTGAAGCATGACGTAATGGGGGAGTGTTATCTCTTTTGTCGAAAATCAGCCGTTTTTGCTCGAACATTAAATGCCTCCAAATGGTATTTAATTAACTTCCCGAGCCCCTGGAAGCATGAAAATCACTTTAAACATGCTAATTTTAGCTCTAACACTGATGATCCACCTACAAATGTGAACTGACGTTCAAAAATAAAACATTTGAAAACGGACCATTTTCCACATTTCTGAAGCATGACGTAATGGGGGGGTGTTATCTCTTTTGTCGAAAATCAGCCGTTTTTGCTCGAACATTAAATGCCTCCAAATGGTATTTAATTAACTTCCCGAGCCCCTGGAAGCATGAAAATCACTTTAAACATGCTAATTTTAGCTCTAACACTGATGATCCACCTACAAATGTGAACTGACGTTCAAAAATAAAACATTTGAAAACGGACCATTTTCCACATTTCTGAAGCATGACGTAATGGGGGGGTGTTATCTCTTTTGTCGAAAATCAGCCGTTTTTGCTCGAACATTAAATGCCTCCAAATGGTATTTAATTAACTTCCCGAGCCCCTGGAAGCATGAAAATCACTTTAAACATGCTAATTTTAGCTCTAACACTGATGATCCACCTACAAATGTGAACTGACGTTCAAAAATAAAACATTTGAAAACGGACCATTTTCCACATTTCTGAAGCATGACGTAATGGGGGGGTGTTATCTCTTTTGTCGAAAATCAGCCGTTTTTGCTCGAACATTAAATGCCTCCAAATGGTATTTAATTAACTTCCCGAGCCCCTGGAAGCATGAAAATCACTTTAAACATGCTAATTTTAGCTCTAACACTGATGATCCACCTACAAATGTGAACTGACGTTCAAAAATAAAACATTTGAAAACGGACCATTTTCCACATTTCTGAAGCATGACGTAATGGGGGGGTGTTATCTCTTTTGTCGAAAATCAGCCGTTTTTGCTCGAACATTAAATGCCTCCAAATGGTATTTAATTAACTTCCCGAGCCCCTGGAAGCATGAAAATCACTTTAAACATGCTAATTTTAGCTCTAACACTGATGATCCACCTACAAATGTGAACTGACGTTCAAAAATAAAACATTTGAAAACGGACCATTTTCCACATTTCTGAAGCATGACGTAATGGGGGGGTGTTATCTCTTTTGTCGAAAATCAGCCGTTTTTGCTCGAACATTAAATGCCTCCAAATGGTATTTAATTAACTTCCCGGGGTGAAGAAACCCTTTTTGAGAACTCAGAGTGAGTAAATTGGCCATTTTCATGCACTTTTAACCATTCCATAAATCTTGTGTTTTGGGCCCCTGGAAGCATGAAAATCACTTTGAACATGCTAATTTTAGCTCTAACACTGATGATCCACCTACAAATGTGAACTGACGTTCAAAAATAAAACATTTGAAAACGGACCATTTTCCACATTTCTGAAGCATGACGTAATGGGGGGGTGTTATCTCTTTTGTCGAAAATCAGCCGTTTATGCTCGAACATTAAATGCCTCCAAATGGTATTTAATTAACTTCCCGAGCCCCTGGAAGCATGAAAATCACTTTAAACATGCTAATTTTAGCTCTAACACTGATGATCCACCTACAAATGTGAACTGACGTTCAAAAATAAAACATTTGAAAACGGACCATTTTCCACATTTCTGAAGCATGACGTAATGGGGGGGTGTTATCTCTTTTGTCGAAAATCAGCCGTTTTTGCTCGAACATTAAATGCCTCCAAATGGTATTTAATTAACTTCCCGAGCCCCTGGAAGCATGAAAATCACTTTAAACATGCTAATTTTAGCTCTAACACTGATGATCCACCTACAAATGTGAACTGACGTTCAAAAATAAAACATTTGAAAACGGACCATTTTCCACATTTCTGAAGCATGACGTAATGGGGGGGTGTTATCTCTTTTGTCGAAAATCAGCCGTTTTTGCTCGAACATTAAATGCCTCCAAATGGTATTTAATTAACTTCCCGGGGTGAAGAAACCCTTTTTGAGAACTCAGAGTGAGTAAATTGGCCATTTTCATGCACTTTTAACCATTCCATAAATCTTGTGTTTTGGGCCCCTGGAAGCATGAAAATCACTTTAAACATGCTAATTTTAGCTCTAACACTGATGATCCACCTACAAATGTGAACTGACGTTCAAAAATAAAACATTTGAAAACGGACCATTTTCCACATTTCTGAAGCATGACGTAATGGGGGGGTGTTATCTCTTTTGTCGAAAATCAGCCGTTTTTGCTCGAACATTAAATGCCTCCAAATGGTATTTAATTAACTTCCCGAGCCCCTGGAAGCATGAAAATCACTTTAAACATGCTAATTTTAGCTCTAACACTGATGATCCACCTACAAATGTGAACTGACGTTCAAAAATAAAACATTTGAAAACGGACCATTTTCCACATTTCTGAAGCATGACGTAATGGGGGGGTGTTATCTCTTTTGTCGAAAATCAGCCGTTTTTGCTCGAACATTAAATGCCTCCAAATGGTATTTAATTAACTTCCCGAGCCCCTGGAAGCATGAAAATCACTTTAAACATGCTAATTTTAGCTCTAACACTGATGATCCACCTACAAATGTGAACTGACGTTCAAAAATAAAACATTTGAAAACGGACCATTTTCCACATTTCTGAAGCATGACGTAATGGGGGGGTGTTATCTCTTTTGTCGAAAATCAGCCGTTTTTGCTCGAACATTAAATGCCTCCAAATGGTATTTAATTAACTTCCCGGGGTGAAGAAACCCTTTTTGAGAACTCAGAGTGAGTAAATTGGCCATTTTCATGCACTTTTAACCATTCCATAAATCTTGTGTTTTGGGCCCCTGGAAGCATGAAAATCACTTTAAACATGCTAATTTTAGCTCTAACACTGATGATCCACCTACAAATGTGAACTGACGTTCAAAAATAAAACATTTGAAAACGGACCATTTTCCACATTTCTGAAGCATGACGTAATGGGGGGGGTGTTATCTCTTTTGTCGAAAATCAGCCGTTTTTGCTCGAACATTAAATGCCTCCAAATGGTATTTAATTAACTTCCCGGGGTGAAGAAACCCTTTTTGAGAACTCAGAGTGAGTAAATTGGCCATTTTCATGCACTTTTAACCATTCCATAAATCTTGTGTTTTGGGCCCCTGGAAGCATGAAAATCACTTTAAACATGCTAATTTTAGCTCTAACACTGATGATCCACCTACAAATGTGAACTGACGTTCAAAAATAAAACATTTGAAAACGGACCATTTTCCACATTTCTGAAGCATGACGTAATGGGGGGGTGTTATCTCTTTTGTCGAAAATCAGCCGTTTTTGCTCGAACATTAAATGCCTCCAAATGGTATTTAATTAACTTCCCGGGGTGAAGAAACCCTTTTTGAGAACTCAGAGTGAGTAAATTGGCCATTTTCATGCACTTTTAACCATTCCATAAATCTTGTGTTTTGGGCCCCTGGAAGATTGAAAATCACTTTAAACATGCTAATTTTAGCTCTAACACTGATGATCCACCTACAAATGTGAACTGACGTTCAAAAATAAAACATTTGAAAACGGACCATTTTCCACATTTCTGAAGCATGACGTAATGGGGGGGTGTTATCTCTTTTGTCGAAAATCAGCCGTTTTTGCTCGAACATTAAATGCCTCCAAATGGTATTTAATTAACTTCCCGAGCCCCTGGAAGCATGACAATCACTTTAAACATGCTAATTTTAGCTCTAACACTGATGATCCACCTACAAATGTGAACTGACGTTCAAAAATAAAACATTTGAAAACGGACCATTTTCCACATTTCTGAAGCATGACGTAATGGGGGGGTGTTATCTCTTTTGTCGAAAATCAGCCGTTTTTGCTCGAACATTAAATGCCTCCAAATGGTATTTAATTAACTTCCCGAGCCCCTGGAAGCATGAAAATCACTTTAAACATGCTAATTTGAGCTCTAACACTGATGATCCACCTACAAATGTGAACTGACGTTCAAAAATAAAACATTTGAAAACGGACCATTTTCCACATTTCTGAAGCATGACGTAATGGGGGGGTGTTATCTCTTTTGTCGAAAATCAGCCGTTTTTGCTCGAACATTAAATGCCTCCAAATGGTATTTAATTAACTTCCCGAGCCCCTGGAAGCATGAAAATCACTTTAAACATGCTAATTTTAGCTCTAACACTGATGATCCACCTACAAATGTGAACTGACGTTCAAAAATAAAACATTTGAAAACGGACCATTTTCCACATTTCTGAAGCATGACGTAATGGGGGGGTGTTATCTCTTTTGTCGAAAATCAGCCGTTTTTGCTCGAACATTAAATGCCTCCAAATGGTATTTAATTAACTTCCCGGGGTGAAGAAACCCTTTTTGAGAACTCAGAGTGAGTAAATTGGCCATTTTCATGCACTTTTAACCATTCCATAAATCTTGTGTTTTGGGCCCCTGGAAGCATGAAAATCACTTTAAACATGCTAATTTTAGCTCTAACACTGATGATCCACCTACAAATGTGAACTGACGTTCAAAAATAAAACATTTGAAAACGGACCATTTTCCACATTTCTGAAGCATGACGTAATGGGGGGGGTGTTATCTCTTTTGTCGAAAATCAGCCGTTTTTGCTCGAACATTAAATGCCTCCAAATGGTATTTAATTAACTTCCCGGGGTGAAGAAACCCTTTTTGAGAACTCAGAGTGAGTAAATTGGCCATTTTCATGCACTTTTAACCATTCCATAAATCTTGTGTTTTGGGCCCCTGGAAGCATGAAAATCACTTTAAACATGCTAATTTTAGCTCTAACACTGATGATCCACCTACAAATGTGAACTGACGTTCAAAAATAAAACATTTGAAAACGGACCATTTTCCACATTTCTGAAGCATGACGTAATGGGGGGGTGTTATCTCTTTTGTCGAAAATCAGCCGTTTTTGCTCGAACATTAAATGCCTCCAAATGGTATTTAATTAACTTCCCGGGGTGAAGAAACCCTTTTTGAGAACTCAGAGTGAGTAAATTGGCCATTTTCATGCACTTTTAACCATTCCATAAATCTTGTGTTTTGGGCCCCTGGAAGATTGAAAATCACTTTAAACATGCTAATTTTAGCTCTAACACTGATGATCCACCTACAAATGTGAACTGACGTTCAAAAATAAAACATTTGAAAACGGACCATTTTCCACATTTCTGAAGCATGACGTAATGGGGGGGTGTTATCTCTTTTGTCGAAAATCAGCCGTTTTTGCTCGAACATTAAATGCCTCCAAATGGTATTTAATTAACTTCCCGAGCCCCTGGAAGCATGACAATCACTTTAAACATGCTAATTTTAGCTCTAACACTGATGATCCACCTACAAATGTGAACTGACGTTCAAAAATAAAACATTTGAAAACGGACCATTTTCCACATTTCTGAAGCATGACGTAATGGGGGGGTGTTATCTCTTTTGTCGAAAATCAGCCGTTTTTGCTCGAACATTAAATGCCTCCAAATGGTATTTAATTAACTTCCCGAGCCCCTGGAAGCATGAAAATCACTTTAAACATGCTAATTTTAGCTCTAACACTGATGATCCACCTACAAATGTGAACTGACGTTCAAAAATAAAACATTTGAAAACGGACCATTTTCCACATTTCTGAAGCATGACGTAATGGGGGGGTGTTATCTCTTTTGTCGAAAATCAGCCGTTTTTGCTCGAACATTAAATGCCTCCAAATGGTATTTAATTAACTTCCCGAGCCCCTGGAAGCATGAAAATCACTTTAAACATGCTAATTTTAGCTCTAACACTGATGATCCACCTACAAATGTGAACTGACGTTCAAAAATAAAACATTTGAAAACGGACCATTTTCCACATTTCTGAAGCATGACGTAATGGGGGGGTGTTATCTCTTTTGTCGAAAATCAGCCGTTTTTGCTCGAACATTAAATGCCTCCAAATGGTATTTAATTAACTTCCCGAGCCCCTGGAAGCATGAAAATCACTTTAAACATGCTAATTTTAGCTCTAACACTGATGATCCACCTACAAATGTGAACTGACGTTCAAAAATAAAACATTTGAAAACGGACCATTTTCCACATTTCTGAAGCATGACGTAATGGGGGGGTGTTATCTCTTTTGTCGAAAATCAGCCGTTTTTGCTCGAACATTAAATGCCTCCAAATGGTATTTAATTAACTTCCCGAGCCCCTGGAAGCATGAAAATCACTTTAAACATGCTAATTTTAGCTCTAACACTGATGATCCACCTACAAATGTGAACTGACGTTCAAAAATAAAACATTTGAAAACGGACCATTTTCCACATTTCTGAAGCATGACGTAATGGGGGGGTGTTATCTCTTTTGTCGAAAATCAGCCGTTTTTGCTCGAACATTAAATGCCTCCAAATGGTATTTAATTAACTTCCCGAGCGCCTGGAAGCATGAAAATCACTTTAAACATGCTAATTTTAGCTCTAACACTGATGATCCACCTACAAATGTGAACTGACGTTCAAAAATAAAACATTTGAAAACGGACCATTTTCCACATTTCTGAAGCATAACGTAATGGGGGGGTGTTATCTCTTTTGTCGAAAATCAGCCGTTTTTGCTCGAACATTAAATGCCTCCAAATGGTATTTAATTAACTTCCCGAGCCCCTGGAAGCATGAAAATCACTTTAAACATGCTAATTTTAGCTCTAACACTGATGATCCACCTACAAATGTGAACTGACGTTCAAAAATAAAACATTTGAAAACGGACCATTTTCCACATTTCTGAAGCATGACGTAATGGGGGGGTGTTATCTCTTTTGTCGAAAATCAGCCGTTTTTGCTCGAACATTAAATGCCTCCAAATGGTATTTAATTAACTTCCCGAGCCCCTGGAAGCATGAAAATCACTTTAAACATGCTAATTTTAGCTCTAACACTGATGATCCACCTACAAATGTGAACTGACGTTCAAAAATAAAACATTTGAAAACGGACCATTTTCCACATTTCTGAAGCATGACGTAATGGGGGGGTGTTATCTCTTTTGTCGAAAATCAGCCGTTTTTGCTCGAACATTAAATGCCTCCAAATGGTATTTAATTAACTTCCCGAGCCCCTGGAAGCATGAAAATCACTTTAAACATGCTAATTTTAGCTCTAACACTGATGATCCACCTACAAATGTGAACTGACGTTCAAAAATAAAACATTTGAAAACGGACCATTTTCCACATTTCTGAAGCATGACGTAATGGGGGGGTGTTATCTCTTTTGTCGAAAATCAGCCGTTTTTGCTCGAACATTAAATGCCTCCAAATGGTATTTAATTAACTTCCCGAGCCCCTGGAAGCATGAAAATCACTTTAAACATGCTAATTTTAGCTCTAACACTGATGATCCACCTACAAATGTGAACTGACGTTCAAAAATAAAACATTTGAAAACGGACCATTTTCCACATTTCTGAAGCATGACGTAATGGGGGGGTGTTATCTCTTTTGTCGAAAATCAGCCGTTTTTGCTCGAACATTAAATGCCTCCAAATGGTATTTAATTAACTTCCCGAGCCCCTGGAAGCATGAAAATCACTTTAAACATGCTAATTTTAGCTCTAACACTGATGATCCACCTACAAATGTGAACTGACGTTCAAAAATAAAACATTTGAAAACGGACCATTTTCCACATTTCTGAAGCATGACGTAATGGGGGGGTGTTATCTCTTTTGTCGAAAATCAGCCGTTTTTGCTCGAACATTAAATGCCTCCAAATGGTATTTAATTAACTTCCCGGGGTGAAGAAACCCTTTTTGAGAACTCAGAGTGAGTAAATTGGCCATTTTCATGCACTTTTAACCATTCCATAAATCTTGTGTTTTGGGCCCCTGGAAGCATGAAAATCACTTTAAACATGCTAATTTTAGCTCTAACACTGATGATCCACCTACAAATGTGAACTGACGTTCAAAAATAAAACATTTGAAAACGGACCATTTTCCACATTTCTGAAGCATGACGTAATGGGGGGGTGTTATCTCTTTTGTCGAAAATCAGCCGTTTTTGCTCGAACATTAAATGCCTCCAAATGGTATTTAATTAACTTCCCGGGGTGAAGAAACCCTTTTTGAGAACTCAGAGTGAGTAAATTGGCCATTTTCATGCACTTTTAACCATTCCATAAATCTTGTGTTTTGGGCCCCTGGAAGCATGAAAATCACTTTAAACATGCTAATTTTAGCTCTAACACTGATGATCCACCTACAAATGTGAACTGACGTTCAAAAATAAAACATTTGAAAACGGACCATTTTCCACATTTCTGAAGCATGACGTAATGGGGGGGTGTTATCTCTTTTGTCGAAAATCAGCCGTTTTTGCTCGAACATTAAATGCCTCCAAATGGTATTTAATTAACTTCCCGAGCCCCTGGAAGCATGAAAATCACTTTAAACTGTCATGTGCTTATCTAGGTTCCTGATCGATACTGTGACCTTATGCCCCTATTCGGCTATAAAGCCCTTTGTTCCCTATATTGGCATAACCGTTCAAGTACGATTTTCTGTAAAGTCATCTCTGGCCTCACACGAGCAGAGCCACAGAGCCACATTCCAGCATGACTCTCTGCTACTTCCTTTGCGACCAATTAGTGCAATGACAGAGCAGCAGTCACTATCTGATATTCCTAGATAACACTCCGAGTTCTTCAACAAGATAAAAACTTAGCAAACCTGGAAATCCCCGCTTGCTATGTTTTGATTAGTAATAGAACTCTAATGAGCAACTGATAGCTGCCACTTCCTAGTGACATCTTTAATTGACGTCTTATGTCCAGCAAACTTGCGTCAAACCCGGCACCTGTCAGGTATAAATATTACCAACGTTGCCTTAAGCAATGAGCGAACATGTTGCTGATGCCAGCTGCCTGCATGACCCCGTGTTGGTAAAAACTAGCACTCTGTCGCTGCAGCCTGCTATCCTGTGGTGGTGAAGCTACTGATTACCATTATCGCCGCTACAGCGCGACCTATGGTGCAGTACGCTTGAGGAGCCGTGCAGCCGTCCTCTGCGAAGACATCCAGCCCAGCTGCCCGCGGACGCTGTCACCCCTCCTTCCTCCAGACGCGCTGAGAGAAGCCGCTGCCTTTCTCGTGCAGAGAAATCCAGTCCCGGCGCTTCCAGTTTACCCTCGCAGGTGACTGGGATATCGAGAGAGACCCCTGAAGGAGATACCAATCCTCCATCATTCTATTCAGAGGTATGGTGTTGACTAAACCCTTAGAAGAGAATTCTTGAAACAAACCTTGGCAAAACCAACTTAACTTAAGCTACTTACTTACTCCCCTTCTCACGTGTTAGGCCTAGGTCAGGCACACTGGGGTAGGCTTAGTTAGAAGCACCAGTTGAGTATGTTAGCCTAATGTATATATGACTGTATAAATGTTTTATTACTTTTAAACCATTGTATGGCTAAGAAACCATATCAATGCTTTTACAGTTCTATTTCGCTATTCTTATCTTACTGTACGTACTTTTCATAATAACAGTTATTGCAATTGTGGCAATACATTTCTCTTGTACGAGAAGAAAGACTGTTCAATAAATGTTAACCTTTATTGATACACGCCCGTCTCTCTATTCTCTACATACTGTGAAAGTAAACTGCACTAGACTGACTGAGTGAAATCTATGTCTATTGTTTCACACGACCCTAGAGATCGACTCTTGATCTGAGGAGCAAAGTTGTCATGTTGCACGGTTGTTGGAAAGCTGAATCCCTTCTTGTCTGTGCCAAGGAAGCTGATCACTTCCTATGCAGAGAAGAAAGTTTCCAGTGACCTCTGAGCTAGTTGGTAACACAACCCAATTAAGTTTAGCATAGTCAGTGGAGGCCTGGAATATAGCCAGTTCCACGTCGATACTACTGTTTATGTTATTCCAATGCGCAGGGCCTAGTGGGAAACTAGGAACTACACTACATGGCGCCCAAACGTTTGGTAAGGCGATAAACTAACGCAAGACTTGTAGAGTAACTCAGTCGTGCATATTTCACACCCCTTTTCTCCCGTAAATACTCCAATAGACGTCTGGAGTGGGTGAAAGGTTAAAATCCGCCCGACCTTAGTAGGAAGAGATTCCTATGTAAAGCTCTGGTTTATTCAACGTTGAAGGATACAGTGTTCCAAAATATTGTGCATCTAATCTTTGTCTCCTTGGAGACCTACTCTGCAAAACTCGCATTTTTACAATGCCAGAAAACGGAACCTCTGGGGCCGCAGCAGATGCGACTCAGCAAGGTCCCGAATACACAGACCCGGGTGCTATTAGCATCCCGGTCCAGTTAAGAAGATCTATAACTTTAAAACTTATAGAACACGGACTGACACCTCAGGGTGGTACAGTAATTTTCGTGATAGAGGCTCACGAGTATCGGCAGACAGAGGTATTCTATTCATGGATAAACTTTCCAGCGGTAAACGCTATAACACAAGAGTTTCACTATTACAAAATAGAGGAACCTCCGGATGAGTACGCCCCTTTCGAGGAGGTTGAAATTCCACTTAAATTTCAAGAGCACCTGCTCTGGTTTAATGGCGCCCTAAAACACAATGATCACATTACCAGGCTCGGTCCACTAGGTAGACCAGGAGCCACGTGGCCGGTTCTAGCCAGCTACACACCACATCCTGACATTGTAAGAATGTCTAGAGAAGAGCTGTTAGCACAGCTAAACACATTAATAAAAATACATAGGCAATTAGTCCAATATGTAATACGGACTGCAACAGTCCAGCCAGCTGTTAATTCACACCAGCTGACCCCTCATCAGGGGAACACAAATAAAATTACACCACAGAACATACAGTCATGTCTTGGTAAAACACCCGTAAAACGGGAACAAATTCCTTTCTGGTTAGCCCAGAAAATCACTCAAATAGAGGCAGTATTTCCTGATACTACCCCTATTGAGAAACACAGAATCTTGACCATCTGCCTTCCTATGGGAATCGCACCACACGTGGAGGACTGCGACACTTGGGGTACAGTCTTTGCTTCCATTTACACAAAAACACACGGTGTTCCGTCTATGGCGGTAATACCAGACGTGCTAAAACAGATTCAAAATGAATTCGGTCCAGAACCAGCTTTAAATCTAGGTATGAAATTACTGAAAGATTTCAAGCAGGTCACGGCTATATTATTAGCCAACGTAAAGGGAGAAGCAGCATCTGTGGCGATTCGCCAGAAGTTGAGGGAAACAGATATAAAAGATCCTGTTGAGCTTGCAAAAATCATAGAAAAATGCTATGAAGAATTAGGTAGAGACAGCTTGGGTGGAAAACCAGTTAAGCCCCAACTGCTCGAAAATCCTGAAAAATTATTTATTAAAAATAATTTAAATACTCCTAAAAAGAGCTGGGATGGAAATAAACAATCCACTCCCAAGGAAAAAGTTTTCCAGTCCAGAGGAAGGTCTCCTCGACGGAGGGAAAGAACTCCGACTCGAGAACGCCAGTCTCCCCAACGGGAGCCCTCTGAGAAAAGATATAACGTTAGAAATAGGGATAATCTGAAAAAACTTGATAGATATCAAAGTATTGATACACGTCCCTCTCGATCTTTTCCACAGAATTCGGAAAGAAGAGGACGGTCAGACCCAGGAGAGCACACCAAGTCCAAAGACAAGGAACCTGCTCAAAATAAGAAATCTCAATTTCCTAAAAAGAAGGTAGCCAGTATTAGAGTAATCAACCATGCCGAGAATACTGAGGACACAGTTGAAAAACGGGGAGTGGGCATTGACAATGTTGGACAGTGCAGCAGAAATCAGTATAGCACGCAAGAACTTGATGAGTCATCTGGAGACAGTGGACACGAATGAATACATTCAGGTTGAAACTGCCGACGCCAGGCTTAGCGAGCCCCATAAAATATACGAAATAACATTGCGTATAGAGGGTGATAAGACTAGGAAAATTAAGGGTCTATTTTGGGATAAGCTCTCAAAAGGCTATGATATTCTGTTGGCTGAAAAAGATTGGCCCCCGGAGTTTGTTAGGGAGTGCCCTCGTGGCGAAGAAGTGATTATGCCTGCCTTCTCGAATCACATACCGATTCATAAAAAATACACATATGCAAGGAAATGGGCAGTAGCCCAGGCACCTGCATTGTATAAAAATCATGTAGGATGGGATGAGGATTCACCTCCTCACAAAATCCAACTAAAAAGTGAACCAACTGCCCAACGGCAGTATCCCATAAAGCAAGAAGCTAAAAAACAGGTCAGGGAGATCTTAGATCAACTTGAGTACCAGGGGGTGATTGAAACATGCACCTCTCAAATGAACAATCCTTTGTTTCCTGTCTCCAAGCCAGACAATTCATATCGTCTAGTTTTGGACTACAGACATCTTAATACATGTTGCAAAACTTTTGCAGTACAGAACTCGCATAGTGCAGCCCTAATGAATAACATAGTTAGGAAAAAATACAAAACGACATTAGACATTTCTAATGGTTTCTTTTGTCAAAACATTGCACCAGAAAGCAGATACTTGACCGCTTTCTCCGCATTTGGGTCGCAGAAAAAATTCTGTCGACTCCCACAGGGGTTCAAGAACAGCCCAGGACTATTCTCAGCTAGGGTAACAGAGTTACTACAAATCTATGATGATGAAGCATTATCTTACGTAGATGATATTTATCTCACAGACGACGACTTGGATACTCACTTGAAAAGAGTGAACACCATTATACTTGGGTTCGCAGCAGAGGGTTACAAATTCAACTTTTAAAAGTCCCGAATTGCCCATCTGACAGTACTGTTTTTAGGGTACGAATTATCAAGTGAAGGGAAAAGCCTAGCGGACAACTTCTTAGAGAAGTGCGCTGTACTCCAAGCTCCAAAAACGCTGAAGAATTTACAATCAATACTAGGTTTTCTGAATTTCGGAAGAACATACATACTAAATTACGCAGAGAGGGTTAAACCTCTCTACGAACTAATAAAACCTGATTTAAAACAAATCAATTGGACTCAAAAACACACAGAAATTTTGAGATCACTGCAAACAGACATGTTAGCAAAAACAAAATTAGATACACGTGACAACACACGTGATCTTGTAATCCGAGTCATCCCAGGAAGATGCGGATTCACGTACCTAACCTCTAATGAGGGAGAAAAAGTACCAATTTCAATTAAATCTCACTTGTACACACAAGCAGAAAAAACATTCAGTCGCACAGAAAAAACTGTGAACGCAGTGCAAATCGCATTAGCAAATGAAAGAGAACTAGCACACGGCAAACGGATTAATATCCTTACAGCGGAATCCGCCTTCGAAGCGCTATTCAGCCCAGTAAACCTGCCTACAGTGGCACTGGATCCGAAATGGATACAGTGCATAGATTCTCTAGGAGCGGAAGACGTGAAATACTATTTCGCCCCGCAATACGAAGAACTGAATGATTTAGAATATGAAGAAGAATATCCTCTGCCAATCGAAATCCTGCCTCTCCCACAATACGCATGTATAATCTATACAGATAGCTTTGTACAGCATTTCAACGTAGAGAGAAAATCCTACGATGCAGCATGTGCGATCATTAAAGGTCGTTGGCTGTGCGGTAAATTCAGACCGAAAGTAACAAAAACTGAATCAGTAAAGTACTGTTCGGTTCAAAGAACTGAAATCAGATCTTTAAAGATGGCGCTCGAAAATGCAGAACGCGAATTCCCCACACTTATCGTGTGCGATTCTCATTTTTGCGTCAATTCTTACAACAACAAACTGCAGAGTTGGATCGAAAACGACTACAAAGATGACACAGGTGCCACAATAAAGCATAAATTGCTTTGGGAACAAGTAGCTCTTTTACACAAAGAACTACAAAAGACTCACGTGATTCACGCACAGAGTCTTCAGCGTGATGGCGTTCACGTTGCAGGGAATTCATTGGCTAATACAGCCACCGCGGAAGCAACTAACCCGGCTTCCGTAGCCACAAAAAAGCGTACAGATAAGTATATAGACGGGGAAACTATGCTAGCAGTAAAAACGACCGTAAAAGGCGACTGTGCAGCACTACCCGTAAACTATCCACTCAATTATGCATACATAATCGATGCAAACTCCGTTCCTTTTGCTCGAATCCCTGGAGTGGGGGATAGAGTAATTCCAAACAGGAGCAGGAGGGGCTTCCTCCTACTGGAAGCACACATGGGGTTGGGTCTGAAACACCAAACAATCAAAGCCTCTCTGAAAGAATTGCAATCAGAGTATTGGTGGCCAGGAATGAGTATAGATATTCAATGTTTTGCTCAAAATTGTGAAGACTGCAACAGAGATCGCAGTAATGAACAGGCCAGTGTAGTTTCAGGATCCCTTCTAGACAGCATAAGGCGGTCTATCTGCGCAATCAAAGAAGAGAAGCGCGTCCCAGTGTACAACGTTTAAGACGAAATGCACTTAAAAAATGAGGCCACCAGCACTCGGCTGACGCCTAGAACGGTTATAAAAGATTAGCGAGTCCATATCGGCACATACGCAATTACCACGTTCCATTCTGACCAGGGTCCTGCTTTCAGCTCTCGAGCCTATAAGAGGGCCATGGCCGGCATGGAAATTGGGTTGCGGTATTCTTGTCCGTCGCACAAGTGTGGTAGAAAGAAAAAACCGGGACATAAAGCAATCTATAACAGCGAAGGTATTAGGTTCAGGCGCTGGGTGGGTCAAACATTTAATAAGTGTCCAGACTAGTCTTAACAACATGCCAAGAAATTCTCTAAAAGGTTTCAGCCCATACGAACTATTGTTCGGAATAAGAATGCGCGTTCAGGACCTCGATAGTCAGATGTCAGTGGTACAAAAAGAAACAAAGCAGTTTGAAGTAAAAGACCGTTTGGCTGTTTTACAGGAACTGAATGAAACAAGAAAATCATTAAGCAACATAAAGTTAAAACAACAGCCAAGTACCACTGACGAGGCACCACCCGCAACAGCCCCAGCAAGGCCTGTCTGGATTCCAAAGATTGGGGATCTAGTCAGAGAAAAGATCGCGGTTAAGAAGGAATTTGGGCCTTCTTACAGAAAAGCAGTACCTGTCTTAGCAGTCACCGGAACAAGATCAGTTGTGCTACCGCCCCTTGCTGGTAAAAAGGAGAACAGAGTCGTGTCCATCGATCTGGTAAAACCACAAGCATGTGGCCTATAATCAACAGTAGGCCCAGTGGACTCCCAAGAAACAACAGAATACCCAAACTTGCAACAATCCAAGAGGTTCAAACTGAAAGACTAATCACATTCGATCAGCCTGCAGTGCACAATGAAGGACTATGCAATAATGCCATGGAACTCGTGCCTCTTGAAACACAGATTGAAACAGTTCGTCAAGAAACAACACCAGTCTACACTAATGTGGCATCAGAAAGTGCTACCGAGAGACAGATTGAAAAAACAATCCCATCAATTGACAGAACTGCCTCTGGTTATTTCATCAACTTCGACAACTTCTCTGAAGATTTAAACGACCCCGAAGTGATGCCAGAAACAAAAAAGTATTCTAAAGAAAATACAACAGGACTCCTTCAACAAATCAAAGAACTATATCTGGATTCACCGTTGATTGAGCATTGGATTATCTCAGGAGTTTTCATACTCCTACTATGCCTAATTTTAGTTTTAATTTTAGGGAAGTTCATTACAATTGAATGGACACAGCAAGTCAGAACATCAACCTAGTCCTGAAACCACACAGATCATCCCACGTGAAGAAAAGAGAACTGTCAACAGTAAATGTCACAGCAATTCCAATACCTGGTGGGGTAGTATGGGAGAAAACAGACTATGAGATCTATGGTCCGGTTGAAATCCTGAAGTATCCTCATCAACTAAAGGTTTCCTTAAGTGACTTTGTTACACCAAGTACATTCTCTGATGATTGGGACTTTAACAGTATTAATGACATGATGTCTGATTTAGTAATGTCAGCTAGATTCACAGATCATGATTATTTACAAGGTTCATCTAGTTATGAGCAGTTATTCTGTTACACCCACTATGGGGATCATTACTTGCATAAATCTGCACAGCCTAGAAATGTTTTTATGTATAATCAATGGGAACATTGTAGTACACCACCTAAAAGCAGTTCTAAAGCATTTTTTGAGAAATTCAGATATTTTTCAGGGTTTAACACCAGTGATGCAGAAACGTTTTATTATAAACTGTTAGATAAAACAGGAATGAAAACAATGCTGACAAATTCTAAATTGATATATTCAGAAGCATTTTATGACAAAATGATGACATTTGGTTTTGATTATTGGAAAAATAATATTGAAACGAAATCAATTTGGGGTACAAAAGATTGGCAGGTGCAAGGCATAGAAGCACTATTTAGAACCTGCATGATACCAGAACAAATGTTATTTTTAAATGACACTGTACACCAAACATCCTGTCTTGGCCTAGCTAAGAACAAAGAAATGAAAACACCGTCTATACCAAAGCCAATAGCTGAGAATACAACAACAGATAATGAGTTAGACGTGTCACACATTTTACATTTCAACAGAACACATCCTGATTGGAAAAAGTGGTTAATCTGGCCTACAGACACAAATAGCTGTCAAGATAGGTTCCTGAACAAAACACAGGGTTTAAAAATGACCAGATTAGACCCAAGATATTCCCAGAGACAACATCCAGGAATTATAACCACATACAGTGTAGGCAAACTCTGCCTAGAATGGCTAACTACATCCACACTGGCTGAAATTAAGCAACACTTGTCTTTATTAAAAGATGGTGCTGATTTGCGCGATTTCATTCTTGGACCACGCAAACAGCGTCAAAAGCGTTTCATAGCGACCAGCATCTATGCTGCTTACAACGAGGCTTGGAAAGTAAAGCAAATTGAAACTGCTGAAAAAATACGAGAAATTGATCGTATTAATTTGGAAAAATCACTTTCTGTGGTAGACAATGGGTTAATGACTCTGTCTTCCAGAATATATTCTTTGGACAATATTGTATCCTCTGCCTTTGATGTGATAGACAGAGATTTGCTAATGTTACAACATGGCCAGTCTCAATTACGCTCTATTATAGAATTAGGCTGGACGCTGCAAAATCTTCGTTCAGGCTATGTGCCTTGGCGTCTGATAAACACAACGTCATTATTTTCCATTTTTAACCTTACTGATAAACAGATCAGTTTGGCACAGAAAGGAGCAGACTATACAATCTTGAGCATCGAGAAACTCGAGAGATTACCATTGACAATGTCAGAGAGCCCTGTCATTGAATGGATAATACACGGGATTATCACTATTCCGATAACAACTTTCCGATTTCATAAATGCCTTGAGTACATACCTGCTGGCCAATATGAACAATTGGGTAAGGGATATGTTAAATCCGAATGGAAATTACCATACACTCATTCTTGCTATAGTGACAGCGACAAAAATGTATTTCTTAGTGGTGACAACTGTAAACACTCACTAAGCGGTATACTTTTGTGTCAGGGTATTAATTTACACGGAGCATGTGATGGCAATTCAAACAACCTTTCATGCCACCAGCTGGTCACACCTGCAACTCAGATAGAGCCCTTCTTTATGCAACTCGCAAACGGGAGTTACATTCTAAGAACGGATCACAGGTGCTGTGGCCTCGCGCCCGGACTAAGTTATCTAGTACAAGTAACGTCCATGGTCAAATGTTGTATGCAAGCATTGTTCCCGAGCGGGCCTCCAGACACAGTGACTCCCCTCTGGCCTCGTCTGAATCTCTATTCTATACCAATTGATACATTAAGCAAAATGAAATCTGTGCTTTTACAGACAACAGTGCCTATAACGTCATCTAAAGAGACGTATGATCTTCTAGTCGCAAGGACGGCTACTGAGGTCCATGACCTTTTATCAACAAATTGCCCCGTGCATTTCGTACAAATGCTCGAGCAACTCTTTAACATGTCTAGTGCCACGAGCATCCCAGGCATATTTAAGACAGTCTTTACGGGACTGCTAACACCCTTCCAGGCAATTTTGGGAATCTTTCCTAATTTTGTGCACTCCATTTTTGGTGGTATTCCACTATTTTTTGGACTCATCGCAGGGATTCTATTTTTGGCCATCCTGCTACGTTATGGCAAGCCTCGGCTCAGACATAGCTCCCATGGGAATGGAAGAAACAATCCTAGCAATGCGCTACAGGGACAGGATAACTAACGTCCTCGGATTGGCCAGGCTGAGAGATCTAAACATGACCTGGTTCCTTTCATTCAGACCGATATGGCAAAATTGCATTTTACCTGTGCTACGGTGTATGCTTTGCGGCGAGGAATGCGTGTTGGACATCTGTCTTTCACTTCCATCAGCAGTACCAATGGACGTCGATACTTTGCTAAGTCCAATAACGGCTCACGCATTGTGTTGTCCCCAGCGGCTACCAATCCTGATGACGGCATTCGTGGAGACTCCTGTACTACAGCCAAGTGGTAACAGTGGAGCGAGTGACAAAAGCAACATCATCCAGGTACAACGTTCTGTGAGCATTGCTGATCCTGCATTCGATGACAGCAATCATTCTCACACCTGCCAAGTTTCAGCGCTATCTAATTTGGTTGAACTATCACCTGATTTTGTAGACCACTTCTTTGCGAGCCTGTCTGATACGATGTTCTCACCCATAGAGAAACAATAACTTTTGAGAAGCTTTCCGACACACAGCGTTCCCATGAACTCTGAATTCGGCCTTCAGTTTTGATCAACATAAAACTGCCAGGAGCTTTGGTAAACTGATTTTTCTTTGAATTGGACAATTTTTTAATATTGACCCTTTCCTTTTGGCACGAAACAATTCTTTGCTTAACGTAAAAACTATTCTTAGAGAACAGAAGCTTCACACTTCTATTTCTAAACACATCTAGAGACATAACAACATTACACCAGCCTCTAGCACACATGTTATTACAATGCATTTTTATGTGATGATTTATCTCGCATTTCTTCTGTCAGAGATACTTCATGTGTAATTCCTTATGCATAATCGTTCATTGATTTCATATGCAATAATTTTTTGAATGATTACTATGCTTTTAGAACTACGTACAGTACCTAAATTCCATGTATTACAAGTACGCCTATTTCGAATGCATTTATGTATTTTGGGGTGGGCTATGTTACACAATGTTACACATGCATCTAATTGCTTAGTTTTAGTAATTTTGATGGACATGAATTCGTGGAGTGGGTGTCATGTGCTTATCTAGGTTCCTGATCGATACTGTGACCTTATGCCCCTATTCGGCTATAAAGCCCTTTGTTCCCTATATTGGCATAACCGTTCAAGTACGATTTTCTGTAAAGTCATCTCTGGCCTCACACGAGCAGAGCCACAGAGCCACATTCCAGCATGACTCTCTGCTACTTCCTTTGCGACCAATTAGTGCAATGACAGAGCAGCAGTCACTATCTGATATTCCTAGATAACACTCCGAGTTCTTCAACAAGATAAAAACTTAGCAAACCTGGAAATCCCCGCTTGCTATGTTTTGATTAGTAATAGAACTCTAATGAGCAACTGATAGCTGCCACTTCCTAGTGACATCTTTAATTGACGTCTTATGTCCAGCAAACTTGCGTCAAACCCGGCACCTGTCAGGTATAAATATTACCAACGTTGCCTTAAGCAATGAGCGAACATGTTGCTGATGCCAGCTGCCTGCATGACCCCGTGTTGGTAAAAACTAGCACTCTGTCGCTGCAGCCTGCTATCCTGTGGTGGTGAAGCTACTGATTACCATTATCGCCGCTACAGCGCGACCTATGGTGCAGTACGCTTGAGGAGCCGTGCAGCCGTCCTCTGCGAAGACATCCAGCCCAGCTGCCCGCGGACGCTGTCACCCCTCCTTCCTCCAGACGCGCTGAGAGAAGCCGCTGCCTTTCTCGTGCAGAGAAATCCAGTCCCGGCGCTTCCAGTTTACCCTCGCAGGTGACTGGGATATCGAGAGAGACCCCTGAAGGAGATACCAATCCTCCATCATTCTATTCAGAGGTATGGTGTTGACTAAACCCTTAGAAGAGAATTCTTGAAACAAACCTTGGCAAAACCAACTTAACTTAAGCTACTTACTTACTCCCCTTCTCACGTGTTAGGCCTAGGTCAGGCACACTGGGGTAGGCTTAGTTAGAAGCACCAGTTGAGTATGTTAGCCTAATGTATATATGACTGTATAAATGTTTTATTACTTTTAAACCATTGTATGGCTAAGAAACCATATCAATGCTTTTACAGTTCTATTTCGCTATTCTTATCTTACTGTACGTACTTTTCATAATAACAGTTATTGCAATTGTGGCAATACATTTCTCTTGTACGAGAAGAAAGACTGTTCAATAAATGTTAACCTTTATTGATACACGCCCGTCTCTCTATTCTCTACATACTGTGAAAGTAAACTGCACTAGACTGACTGAGTGAAATCTATGTCTATTGTTTCACACGACCCTAGAGATCGACTCTTGATCTGAGGAGCAAAGTTGTCATGTTGCACGGTTGTTGGAAAGCTGAATCCCTTCTTGTCTGTGCCAAGGAAGCTGATCACTTCCTATGCAGAGAAGAAAGTTTCCAGTGACCTCTGAGCTAGTTGGTAACACAACCCAATTAAGTTTAGCATAGTCAGTGGAGGCCTGGAATATAGCCAGTTCCACGTCGATACTACTGTTTATGTTATTCCAATGCGCAGGGCCTAGTGGGAAACTAGGAACTACACTACAAAACATGCTAATTTTAGCTCTAACACTGATGATCCACCTACAAATGTGAACTGACGTTCAAAAATAAAACATTTGAAAACGGACCATTTTCCACATTTCTGAAGCATGACGTAATGGGGGGGTGTTATCTCTTTTGTCGAAAATCAGCCGTTTTTGCTCGAACATTAAATGCCTCCAAATGGTATTTAATTAACTTCCCGGGGTGAAGAAACCCTTTTTGAGAACTCAGAGTGAGTAAATTGGCCATTTTCATGCACTTTTAACCATTCCATAAATCTTGTGTTTTGGGCCCCTGGAAGCATGAAAATCACTTTAAACATGCTAATTTTAGCTCTAACACTGATGATCCACCTACAAATGTGAACTGACGTTCAAAAATAAAACATTTGAAAACGGACCATTTTCCACATTTCTGAAGCATGACGTAATGGGGGGGTGTTCTCTCTTTTGTCGAAAATCAGCCGTTTTTGCTCGAACATTAAATGCCTCCAAATGGTATTTAATTAACTTCCCGAGCCCCTGGAAGCATGAAAATCACTTTAAACATGCTAATTTTAGCTCTAACACTGATGATCCACCTACAAATGTGAACTGACGTTCAAAAATAAAACATTTGAAAACGGACCATTTTCCACATTTCTGAAGCATGACGTAATGGGGGGGTGTTATCTCTTTTGTCGAAAATCAGCCGTTTTTGCTCGAACATTAAATGCCTCCAAATGGTATTTAATTAACTTCCCGAGCCCCTGGAAGCATGAAAATCACTTTAAACATGCTAATTTTAGCTCTAACACTGATGATCCACCTACAAATGTGAACTGACGTTCAAAAATAAAACATTTGAAAACGGACCATTTTCCACATTTCTGAAGCATGACGTAATGGGGGGGTGTTATCTCTTTTGTCGAAAATCAGCCGTTTTTGCTCGAACATTAAATGCCTCCAAATGGTATTTAATTAACTTCCCGGGGTGAAGAAACCCTTTTTGAGAACTCAGAGTGAGTAAATTGGCCATTTTCATGCACTTTTAACCATTCCATAAATCTTGTGTTTTGGGCCCCTGGAAGCATGAAAATCACTTTAAACATGCTAATTTTAGCTCTAACACTGATGATCCACCTACAAATGTGAACTGACGTTCAAAAATAAAACATTTGAAAACGGACCATTTTCCACATTTCTGAAGCATGACGTAATGGGGGGGTGTTATCTCTTTTGTCGAAAATCAGCCGTTTTTGCTCGAACATTAAATGCCTCCAAATGGTATTTAATTAACTTCTCGGGGTGAAGAAACCCTTTTTGAGAACTCAGAGTGAGTAAATTGGCCATTTTCATGCACTTTTAACCATTCCATAAATCTTGTGTTTTGGGCCCCTGGAAGCATGAAAATCACTTTAAACATGCTAATTTTAGCTCTAACACTGATGATCCACCTACAAATGTGAACTGACGTTCAAAAATAAAACATTTGAAAACGGACCATTTTCCACATTTCTGAAGCATGACGTAATGGGGGGGTGTTATCTCTTTTGTCGAAAATCAGCCGTTTTTGCTCGAACATTAAATGCCTCCAAATGGTATTTAATTAACTTCCCGAGCCCCTGGAAGCATGAAAATCACTTTAAACATGCTAATTTTAGCTCTAACACTGATGATCCACCTACAAATGTGAACTGACGTTCAAAAATAAAACATTTGAAAATGGACCATTTTCCACATTTCTGAAGCATGACGTAATGGGGGGGTGTTATCTCTTTTGTCGAAAATCAGCCGTTTTTGCTCGAACATTAAATGCCTCCAAATGGTATTTAATTAACTTCCCGAGCCCCTGGAAGCATGAAAATCACTTTAAACATGCTAATTTTAGCTCTAACACTGATGATCCACCTACAAATGTGAACTGACGTTCAAAAATAAAACATTTGAAAACGGACCATTTTCCACATTTCTGAAGCATGACGTAATGGGGGGGTGTTATCTCTTTTGTCGAAAATCAGCCGTTTTTGCTCGAACATTAAATGCCTCCAAATGGTATTTAATTAACTTCCCGGGGTGAAGAAACCCTTTTTGAGAACTCAGAGTGAGTAAATTGGCCATTTTCATGCACTTTTAACCATTCCATAAATCTTGTGTTTTGGGCCCCTGGAAGCATGAAAATCACTTTAAACATGCTAATTTTAGCTCTAACACTGATGATCCACCTACAAATGTGAACTGACGTTCAAAAATAAAACATTTGAAAACGGACCATTTTCCACATTTCTGAAGCATGACGTAATGGGGGGGTGTTATCTCTTTTGTCGAAAATCAGCCGTTTTTGCTCGAACATTAAATGCCTCCAAATGGTATTTAATTAACTTCCCGGGGTGAAGAAACCCTTTTTGAGAACTCAGAGTGAGTAAATTGGCCATTTTCATGCACTTTTAACCATTCCATAAATCTTGTGTTTTGGGCCCCTGGAAGCATGAAAATCACTTTAAACATGCTAATTTTAGCTCTAACACTGATGATCCACCTACAAATGTGAACTGACGTTCAAAAATAAAACATTTGAAAACGGACCATTTTCCACATTTCTGAAGCATGACGTAATGGGGGGGTGTTATCTCTTTTGTCGAAAATCAGCCGTTTTTGCTCGAACATTAAATGCCTCCAAATGGTATTTAATTAACTTCCCGAGCCCCTGGAAGCATGAAAATCACTTTAAACATGCTAATTTTAGCTCTAACACTGATGATCCACCTACAAATGTGAACTGACGTTCAAAAATAAAACATTTGAAAACGGACCATTTTCCACATTTCTGAAGCATGACGTAATGGGGGGGTGTTATCTCTTTTGTCGAAAATCAGCCGTTTTTGCTCGAACATTAAATGCCTCCAAATGGTATTTAATTAACTTCCCGGGGTGAAGAAACCCTTTTTGAGAACTCAGAGTGAGTAAATTGGCCATTTTCATGCACTTTTAACCATTCCATAAATCTTGTGTTTTGGGCCCCTGGAAGCATGAAAATCACTTTAAACATGCTAATTTTAGCTCTAACACTGATGATCCACCTACAAATGTGAACTGACGTTCAAAAATAAAACATTTGAAAACGGACCATTTTCCACATTTCTGAAGCATGACGTAATGGGGGGGTGTTATCTCTTTTGTCGAAAATCAGCCGTTTTTGCTCGAACATTAAATGCCTCCAAATGGTATTTAATTAACTTCCCGAGCCCCTGGAAGCATGAAAATCACTTTAAACATGCTAATTTTAGCTCTAACACTGATGATCCACCTACAAATGTGAACTGACGTTCAAAAATAAAACATTTGAAAACGGACCATTTTCCACATTTCTGAAGCATGACGTAATGGGGGGGTGTTATCTCTTTTGTCGAAAATCAGCCGTTTTTGCTCGAACATTAAATGCCTCCAAATGGTATTTAATTAACTTCCCGAGCCCCTGGAAGCATGAAAATCACTTTAAACATGCTAATTTTAGCTCTAACACTGATGATCCACCTACAAATGTGAACTGACGTTCAAAAATAAAACATTTGAAAACGGACCATTTTCCACATTTCTGAAGCATGACGTAATGGGGGGTGTTATCTCTTTTGTCGAAAATCAGCCGTTTTTGCTCGAACATTAAATGCCTCCAAATGGTATTTAATTAACTTCCCGAGCCCCTGGAAGCATGAAAATCACTTTAAACATGCTAATTTTAGCTCTAACACTGATGATCCACCTACAAATGTGAACTGACGTTCAAAAATAAAACATTTGAAAACGGACCATTTTCCACATTTCTGAAGCATGACGTAATGGGGGGGTGTTATCTCTTTTGTCGAAAATCAGCCGTTTTTGCTCGAACATTAAATGCCTCCAAATGGTATTTAATTAACTTCCCGAGCCCCTGGAAGCATGAAAATCACTTTAAACATGCTAATTTTAGCTCTAACACTGATGATCCACCTACAAATGTGAACTGACGTTCAAAAATAAAACATTTGAAAACGGACCATTTTCCACATTTCTGAAGCATGACGTAATGGGGGGGTGTTATCTCTTTTGTCGAAAATCAGCCGTTTTTGCTCGAACATTAAATGCCTCCAAATGGTATTTAATTAACTTCCCGGGGTGAAGAAACCCTTTTTGAGAACTCAGAGTGAGTAAATTGGCCATTTTCATGCACTTTTAACCATTCCATAAATCTTGTGTTTTGGGCCCCTGGAAGCATGAAAATCACTTTAAACATGCTAATTTTAGCTCTAACACTGATGATCCACCTACAAATGTGAACTGACGTTCAAAAATAAAACATTTGAAAACGGACCATTTTCCACATTTCTGAAGCATGACGTAATGGGGGGGTGTTATCTCTTTTGTCGAAAATCAGCCGTTTTTGCTCGAACATTAAATGCCTCCAAATGGTATTTAATTAACTTCCCGAGCCCCTGGAAGCATGAAAATCACTTTAAACATGCTAATTTTAGCTCTAACACTGATGATCCACCTACAAATGTGAACTGACGTTCAAAAATAAAACATTTGAAAACGGACCATTTTCCACATTTCTGAAGCATGACGTAATGGGGGGGTGTTATCTCTTTTGTCGAAAATCAGCCGTTTTTGCTCGAACATTAAATGCCTCCAAATGGTATTTAATTAACTTCCCGGGGTGAAGAAACCCTTTTTGAGAACTCAGAGTGAGTAAATTGGCCATTTTCATGCACTTTTAACCATTCCATAAATCTTGTGTTTTGGGCCCCTGGAAGCATGAAAATCACTTTAAACATGCTAATTTTAGCTCTAACACTGATGATCCACCTACAAATGTGAACTGACGTTCAAAAATAAAACATTTGAAAACGGACCATTTTCCACATTTCTGAAGCATGACTTAATGGGGGGGTGTTATCTCTTTTGTCGAAAATCAGCCGTTTTTGCTCGAACATTAAATGCCTCCAAATGGTATTTAATTAACTTCCCGAGCCCCTGGAAGCATGAAAATCACTTTAAACATGCTAATTTTAGCTCTAACACTGATGATCCACCTACAAATGTGAACTGACGTTCAAAAATAAAACATTTGAAAACGGACCATTTTCCACATTTCTGAAGCATGACGTAATGGGGGGGTGTTATCTCTTTTGTCGAAAATCAGCCGTTTTTGCTCGAACATTAAATGCCTCCAAATGGTATTTAATTAACTTCCCGGGGTGAAGAAACCCTTTTTGAGAACTCAGAGTGAGTAAATTGGCCATTTTCATGCACTTTTAACCATTCCATAAATCTTGTGTTTTGGGCTCCTGGAAGCATGAAAATCACTTTAAACATGCTAATTTTAGCTCTAACACTGATGATCCACCTACAAATGTGAACTGACGTTCAAAAATAAAACATTTGAAAACGGACCATTTTCCACATTTCTGAAGCATGACGTAATGGGGGGGTGTTATCTCTTTTGTCGAAAATCAGCCGTTTTTGCTCGAACATTAAATGCCTCCAAATGGTATTTAATTAACTTCCCGAGCCCCTGGAAGCATGAAAATCACTTTAAACATGCTAATTTTAGCTCTAACACTGATGATCCACCTACAAATGTGAACTGACGTTCAAAAATAAAACATTTGAAAACGGACCATTTTCCACATTTCTGAAGCATGACGTAATGGGGGGGTGTTATCTCTTTTGTCGAAAATCAGCCGTTTTTGCTCGAACATTAAATGCCTCCAAATGGTATTTAATTAACTTCCCGAGCCCCTGGAAGCATGAAAATCACTTTAAACATGCTAATTTTAGCTCTAACACTGATGATCCACCTACAAATGTGAACTGACGTTCAAAAATAAAACATTTGAAAACGGACCATTTTCCACATTTCTGAAGCATGACGTAATGGGGGGGTGTTATCTCTTTTGTCGAAAATCAGCCGTTTTTGCTCGAACATTAAATGCCTCCAAATGGTATTTAATTAACTTCCCGGGGTGAAGAAACCCTTTTTGAGAACTCAGAGTGAGTAAATTGGCCATTTTCATGCACTTTTAACCATTCCATAAATCTTGTGTTTTGGGCCCCTGGAAGCATGAAAATCACTTTAAACATGCTAATTTTAGCTCTAACACTGATGATCCACCTACAAATGTGAACTGACGTTCAAAAATAAAACATTTGAAAACGGACCATTTTCCACATTTCTGAAGCATGACGTAATGGGGGGGTGTTATCTCTTTTGTCGAAAATCAGCCGTTTTTGCTCGAACATTAAATGCCTCCAAATGGTATTTAATTAACTTCCCGAGCCCCTGGAAGCATGAAAATCACTTTAAACATGCTAATTTTAGCTCTAACACTGATGATCCACCTACAAATGTGAACTGACGTTCAAAAATAAAACATTTGAAAACGGACCATTTTCCACATTTCTGAAGCATGACGTAATGGGGGGGTGTTATCTCTTTTGTCGAAAATCAGCCGTTTTTGCTCGAACATTAAATGCCTCCAAATGGTATTTAATTAACTTCCCGGGGTGAAGAAACCCTTTTTGAGAACTCAGAGTGAGTAAATTGGCCATTTTCATGCACTTTTAACCATTCCATAAATCTTGTGTTTTGGGCCCCTGGAAGCATGAAAATCACTTTAAACATGCTAATTTTAGCTCTAACACTGATGATCCACCTACAAATGTGAACTGACGTTCAAAAATAAAACATTTGAAAACGGACCATTTTCCACATTTCTGAAGCATGACTTAATGGGGGGGTGTTATCTCTTTTGTCGAAAATCAGCCGTTTTTGCTCGAACATTAAATGCCTCCAAATGGTATTTAATTAACTTCCCGAGCCCCTGGAAGCATGAAAATCACTTTAAACATGCTAATTTTAGCTCTAACACTGATGATCCACCTACAAATGTGAACTGACGTTCAAAAATAAAACATTTGAAAACGGACCATTTTCCACATTTCTGAAGCATGACGTAATGGGGGGGTGTTATCTCTTTTGTCGAAAATCAGCCGTTTTTGCTCGAACATTAAATGCCTCCAAATGGTATTTAATTAACTTCCCGGGGTGAAGAAACCCTTTTTGAGAACTCAGAGTGAGTAAATTGGCCATTTTCATGCACTTTTAACCATTCCATAAATCTTGTGTTTTGGGCCCCTGGAAGCATGAAAATCACTTTAAACATGCTAATTTTAGCTCTAACACTGATGATCCACCTACAAATGTGAACTGACGTTCAAAAATAAAACATTTGAAAACGGACCATTTTCCACATTTCTGAAGCATGACGTAATGGGGGGGTGTTATCTCTTTTGTCGAAAATCAGCCGTTTTTGCTCGAACATTAAATGCCTCCAAATGGTATTTAATTAACTTCCCGAGCCCCTGGAAGCATGAAAATCACTTTAAACATGCTAATTTTAGCTCTAACACTGATGATCCACCTACAAATGTGAACTGACGTTCAAAAATAAAACATTTGAAAACGGACCATTTTCCACATTTCTGAAGCATGACGTAATGGGGGGGTGTTGTCTCTTTTGTCGAAAATCAGCCGTTTTTGCTCGAACATTAAATGCCTCCAAATGGTATTTAATTAACTTCCCGAGCCCCTGGAAGCATGAAAATCACTTTAAACATGCTAATTTTAGCTCTAACACTGATGATCCACCTACAAATGTGAACTGACGTTCAAAAATAAAACATTTGAAAACGGACCATTTTCCACATTTCTGAAGCATGACGTAATGGGGGGGTATTAACTCTTTTGTCGAAAATCAGCCGTTTTTGCTCGAACATTAAATGCCTCCAAATGGTATTTAATTAACTTCCCGAGCCCCTGGAAGCATGAAAATCACTTTAAACATGCTAATTTTAGCTCTAACACTGATGATCCACCTACAAATGTGAACTGACGTTCAAAAATAAAACATTTGAAAACGGACCATTTTCCACATTTCTGAAGCATGACGTAATGGGGGGGTGTTATCTCTTTTGTCGAAAATCAGCCGTTTTTGCTCGAACATTAAATGCCTCCAAATGGTATTTAATTAACTTCCCGGGGTGAAGAAACCCTTTTTGAGAACTCAGAGTGAGTAAATTGGCCATTTTCATGCACTTTTAACCATTCCATAAATCTTGTGTTTTGGGCCCCTGGAAGCATGAAAATCACTTTAAACATGCTAATTTTAGCTCTAACACTGATGATCCACCTACAAATGTGAACTGACGTTCAAAAATAAAACATTTGAAAACGGACCATTTTCCACATTTCTGAAGCATGACGTAATGGGGGGGTGTTATCTCTTTTGTCGAAAATCAGCCGTTTTTGCTCGAACATTAAATGCCTCCAAATGGTATTTAATTAACTTCCCGAGCCCCTGGAAGCATGAAAATCACTTTAAACATGCTAATTTTAGCTCTAACACTGATGATCCACCTACAAATGTGAACTGACGTTCAAAAATAAAACATTTGAAAACGGACCATTTTCCACATTTCTGAAGCATGACGTAATGGGGGGGTGTTATCTCTTTTGTCGAAAATCAGCCGTTTTTGCTCGAACATTAAATGCCTCCAAATGGTATTTAATTAACTTCCCGGGGTGAAGAAACCCTTTTTGAGAACTCAGAGTGAGTAAATTGGCCATTTTCATGCACTTTTAACCATTCCATAAATCTTGTGTTTTGGGCCCCTGGAAGCATGAAAATCACTTTAAACATGCTAATTTTAGCTCTAACACTGATGATCCACCTACAAATGTGAACTGACGTTCAAAAATAAAACATTTGAAAACGGACCATTTTCCACATTTCTGAAGCATGACGTAATGGGGGGGGTGTTATCTCTTTTGTCGAAAATCAGCCGTTTTTGCTCGAACATTAAATGCCTCCAAATGGTATTTAATTAACTTCCCGGGGTGAAGAAACCCTTTTTGAGAACTCAGAGTGAGTAAATTGGCCATTTTCATGCACTTTTAACCATTCCATAAATCTTGTGTTTTGGGCCCCTGGAAGCATGAAAATCACTTTAAACATGCTAATTTTAGCTCTAACACTGATGATCCACCTACAAATGTGAACTGACGTTCAAAAATAAAACATTTGAAAACGGACCATTTTCCACATTTCTGAAGCATGACGTAATGGGGGGGTGTTATCTCTTTTGTCGAAAATCAGCCGTTTTTGCTCGAACATTAAATGCCTCCAAATGGTATTTAATTAACTTCCCGGGGTGAAGAAACCCTTTTTAGAACTCAGAGTGAGTAAATTGGCCATTTTCATGCACTTTTAACCATTCCATAAATCTTGTGTTTTGGGCCCCTGGAAGCATGAAAATCACTTTAAACATGCTAATTTTAGCTCTAACACTGATGATCCACCTACAAATGTGAACTGACGTTCAAAAATAAAACATTTGAAAACTGACCATTTTCCACATTTCTGAAGCATGACGTAATGGGGGGGTGTTATCTCTTTTGTCGAAAATCAGCCGTTTTTGCTCGAACATTAAATGCCTCCAAATGGTATTTAATTAACTTCCCGAGCCCCTGGAAGCATGAAAATCACTTTAAACATGCTAAATTTAGCTCTAACACTGATGATCCACCTACAAATGTGAACTGACGTTCAAAAATAAAACATTTGAAAACGGACCATTTTCCACATTTCTGAAGCATGACGTAATGGGGGGGTGTTATCTCTTTTGTCGAAAATCAGCCGTTTTTGCTCGAACATTAAATGCCTCCAAATGGTATTTAATTAACTTCCCGGGGTGAAGAAACCCTTTTTGAGAACTCAGAGTGAGTAAATTGGCCATTTTCATGCACTTTTAACCATTCCATAAATCTTGTGTTTTGGGCCCCTGGAAGCATGAAAATCACTTTAAACATGCTAATTTTAGCTCTAACACTGATGATCCACCTACAAATGTGAACTGACGTTCAAAAATAAAACATTTGAAAACTGACCATTTTCCACATTTCTGAAGCATGACGTAATGGGGGGGTGTTATCTCTTTTGTCGAAAATCAGCCGTTTTTGCTCGAACATTAAATGCCTCCAAATGGTATTTAATTAACTTCCCGAGCCCCTGGAAGCATGAAAATCACTTTAAACATGCTAATTTTAGCTCTAACACTGATGATCCACCTACAAATGTGAACTGACGTTCAAAAATAAAACATTTGAAAACGGACCATTTTCCACATTTCTGAAGCATGACGTAATGGGGGGGTGTTATCTCTTTTGTCGAAAATCAGCCGTTTTTGCTCGAACATTAAATGCCTCCAAATGGTATTTAATTAACTTCCCGGGGTGAAGAAACCCTTTATGAGAACTCAGAGTGAGTAAATTGGCCATTTTCATGCACTTTTAACCATTCCATAAATCTTGTGTTTTGGGCCCCTGGAAGAATGAAAATCACTTTAAACATGCTAATTTTAGCTCTAACACTGATGATCCACCTACAAATGTGAACTGACGTTCAAAAATAAAACATTTGAAAACGGACCATTTTCCACATTTCTGAAGCATGACGTAATGGGGGGGTGTTATCTCTTTTGTCGAAAATCAGCCGTTTTTGCTCGAACATTAAATGCCTCCAAATGGTATTTAATTAACTTCCCGAGCCCCTGGAAGCATGAAAATCACTTTAAACATGCTAATTTTAGCTCTAACACTGATGATCCACCTACAAATGTGAACTGACGTTCAAAAATAAAACATTTGAAAACGGACCATTTTCCACATTTCTGAAGCATGACGTAATGGGGGGGTGTTATCTCTTTTGTCGAAAATCAGCCGTTTTTGCTCGAACATTAAATGCCTCCAAATGGTATTTAATTAACTTCCCGAGCCCCTGGAAGCATGAAAATCACTTTAAACATGCTAATTTTAGCTCTAACACTGATGATCCACCTACAAATGTGAACTGACGTTCAAAAATAAAACATTTGAAAACGGACCATTTTCCACATTTCTGAAGCATGACGTAATGGGGGGGTGTTATCTCTTTTGTCGAAAATCAGCCGTTTTTGCTCGAACATTAAATGCCTCCAAATGGTATTTAATTAACTTCCCGGGGTGAAGAAACCCTTTTTGAGAACTCAGAGTGAGTAAATTGGCCATTTTCATGCACTTTTAACCATTCCATAAATCTTGTGTTTTGGGCCCCTGGAAGCATGAAAATCACTTTAAACATGCTAATTTTAGCTCTAACACTGATGATCCACCTACAAATGTGAACTGACGTTCAAAAAGAAACATTTGAAAACGGACCATTTTCCACATTTCTGAAGCATGACGTAATGGGGGGGTGTTATCTCTTTTGTCGAAAATCAGCCGTTTTTGCTCGAACATTAAATGCCTCCAAATGGTATTTAATTAACTTCCCGAGCCCCTGGAAGCATGAAAATCACTTTGAACATGCTAATTTTAGCTCTAACACTGATGATCCACCTACAAATGTGAACTGACGTTCAAAAATAAAACATTTGAAAACGGACCATTTTCCACATTTCTGAAGCATGACGTAATGGGGGGGTGTTATCTCTTTTGTCGAAAATCAGCCGTTTTTGCTCGAACATTAAATGCCTCCAAATGGTATTTAATTAACTTCCCGGGGCGAAGAAACACTTTTTGAGAACTCAGAGTGAGTAAATTGGCCATTTTCATGCACTTTTAACCATTCCATAAATCTTGTGTTTTGGGCCCCTGGAAGCATGAAAATCACTTTAAACATGCTAATTTTAGCTCTAACACTGATGATCCACCTACAAATGTGAACTGACGTTCAAAAATAAAACATTTGAAAACGGACCATTTTCCACATTTCTGAAGCATGACGTAATGGGGGGGTGTTATCTCTTTTGTCGAAAATCAGCCGTTTTTGCTCGAACATTAAATGCCTCCAAATGGTATTTAATTAACTTCCCGAGCCCCTGGAAGCATGAAAATCACTTTAAACATGCTAATTTTAGCTCTAACACTGATGATCCACCTACAAATGTGAACTGACGTTCAAAAATAAAACATTTGAAAACGGACCATTTTCCACATTTCTGAAGCATGACGTAATGGGGGGGTGTTATCTCTTTTGTCGAAAATCAGCCGTTTTTGCTCGAACATTAAATGCCTCCAAATGGTATTTAATTAACTTCCCGAGCCCCTGGAAGCATGAAAATCACTTTAAACATGCTAATTTTAGCTCTAACACTGATGATCCACCTACAAATGTGAACTGACGTTCAAAAATAAAACATTTGAAAACGGACCATTTTCCACATTTCTGAAGCATGACGTAATGGGGGGGTGTTATCTCTTTTGTCGAAAATCAGCCGTTTTTGCTCGAACATTAAATGCCTCCAAATGGTATTTAATTAACTTCCCGAGCCCCTGGAAGCATGAAAATCACTTTAAACATGCTAATTTTAGCTCTAACACTGATGATCCACCTACAAATGTGAACTGACGTTCAAAAATAAAACATTTGAAAACGGACCATTTTCCACATTTCTGAAGCATGACGTAATGGGGGGGTGTTATCTCTTTTGTCGAAAATCAGCCGTTTTTGCTCGAACATTAAGTGCCTCCAAATGGTATTTAATTAACTTCCCGGGGTGAAGAAACCCTTTTTGAGAACTCAGAGTGAGTAAATTGGCCATTTTCATGCACTTTTAACCATTCCATAAATCTTGTGTTTTGGGCCCCTGGAAGCATGAAAATCACTTTAAACATGCTAATTTTAGCTCTAACACTGATGATCCACCTACAAATGTGAACTGACGTTCAAAAATAAAACATTTGAAAACGGACCATTTTCCACATTTCTGAAGCATGACGTAATGGGGGGGTGTTATCTCTTTTGTCGAAAATCAGCCGTTTTTGCTCGAACATTAAATGCCTCCAAATGGTATTTAATTAACTTCCCGGGGTGAAGAAACCCTTTTTGAGAACTCAGAGTGAGTAAATTGGCCATTTTCATGCACTTTTAACCATTCCATAAATCTTGTGTTTTGGGCCCCTGGAAGCATGAAAATCACTTTAAACATGCTAATTTTAGCTCTAACACTGATGATCCACCTACAAATGTGAACTGACGTTCAAAAATAAAACATTTGAAAACGGACCATTTTCCACATTTCTGAAGCATGACGTAATGGGGGGGTGTTATCTCTTTTGTCGAAAATCAGCCGTTTTGCTCGAACATTAAATGCCTCCAAATGGTATTTAATTAACTTCCCGAGCCCCTGGAAGCATGAAAATCACTTTAAACATGCTAATTTTAGCTCTAACACTGATGATCCACCTACAAATGTGAACTGACGTTCAAAAATAAAACATTTGAAAACGGACCATTTTCCACATTTCTGAAGCATGACGTAATGGGGGGGTGTTATCTCTTTTGTCGAAAATCAGCCGTTTTTGCTCGAACATTAAATGCCTCCAAATGGTATTTAATTAACTTCCCGAGCCCCTGGAAGCATGAAAATCACTTTAAACATGCTAATTTTAGCTCTAACACTGATGATCCACCTACAAATGTGAACTGACGTTCAAAAATAAAACATTTGAAAACGGACCATTTTCCACATTTCTGAAGCATGACGTAATGGGGGGGTGTTATCTCTTTTGTCGAAAATCAGCCGTTTTTGCTCGAACATTAAATGCCTCCAAATGGTATTTAATTAACTTCCCGGGGTGAAGAAACCCTTTTTGAGAACTCAGAGTGAGTAAATTGGCCATTTTCATGCACTTTTAACCATTCCATAAATCTTGTGTTTTGGGCCCCTGGAAGCATGAAAATCACTTTAAACATGCTAATTTTAGCTCTAACACTGATGATCCACCTACAAATGTGAACTGACGTTCAAAAATAAAACATTTGAAAACGGACCATTTTCCACATTTCTGAAGCATGACGTAATGGGGGGGTGTTATCTCTTTTGTCGAAAATCAGCCGTTTATGCTCGAACATTAAATGCCTCCAAATGGTATTTAATTAACTTCCCGAGCCCCTGGAAGCATGAAAATCACTTTAAACATGCTAATTTTAGCTCTAACACTGATGATCCACCTACAAATGTGAACTGACGTTCAAAAATAAAACATTTGAAAACGGACCATTTTCCACATTTCTGAAGCATGACGTAATGGGGGGGTGTTATCTCTTTTGTCGAAAATCAGCCGTTTTTGCTCGAACATTAAATGCCTCCAAATGGTATTTAATTAACTTCCCGAGCCCCTGGAAGCATGAAAATCACTTTAAACATGCTAATTTTAGCTCTAACACTGATGATCCACCTACAAATGTGAACTGACGTTCAAAAATAAAACATTTGAAAACGGACCATTTTCCACATTTCTGAAGCATGACGTAATGGGGGGGTGTTATCTCTTTTGTCGAAAATCAGCCGTTTTTGCTCGAACATTAAATGCCTCCAAATGGTATTTAATTAACTTCCCGGGGTGAAGAAACCCTTTTTGAGAACTCAGAGTGAGTAAATTGGCCATTTTCATGCACTTTTAACCATTCCATAAATCTTGTGTTTTGGGCCCCTGGAAGCATGAAAATCACTTTAAACATGCTAATTTTAGCTCTAACACTGATGATCCACCTACAAATGTGAACTGACGTTCAAAAATAAAACATTTGAAAACGGACCATTTTCCACATTTCTGAAGCATGACGTAATGGGGGGGTGTTATCTCTTTTGTCGAAAATCAGCCGTTTTTGCTCGAACATTAAATGCCTCCAAATGGTATTTAATTAACTTCCCGAGCCCCTGGAAGCATGAAAATCACTTTAAACATGCTAATTTTAGCTCTAACACTGATGATCCACCTACAAATGTGAACTGACGTTCAAAAATAAAACATTTGAAAACGGACCATTTTCCACATTTCTGAAGCATGACGTAATGGGGGGGGTGTTATCTCTTTTGTCGAAAATCAGCCGTTTTTGCTCGAACATTAAATGCCTCCAAATGGTATTTAATTAACTTCCCGGGGTGAAGAAACCCTTTTTGAGAACTCAGAGTGAGTAAATTGGCCATTTTCATGCACTTTTAACCATTCCATAAATCTTGTGTTTTGGGCCCCTGGAAGCATGAAAATCACTTTAAACATGCTAATTTTAGCTCTAACACTGATGATCCACCTACAAATGTGAACTGACGTTCAAAAATAAAACATTTGAAAACGGACCATTTTCCACATTTCTGAAGCATGACGTAATGGGGGGGTGTTATCTCTTTTGTCGAAAATCAGCCGTTTTTGCTCGAACATTAAATGCCTCCAAATGGTATTTAATTAACTTCCCGGGGTGAAGAAACCCTTTTTGAGAACTCAGAGTGAGTAAATTGGCCATTTTCATGCACTTTTAACCATTCCATAAATCTTGTGTTTTGGGCCCCTGGAAGATTGAAAATCACTTTAAACATGCTAATTTTAGCTCTAACACTGATGATCCACCTACAAATGTGAACTGACGTTCAAAAATAAAACATTTGAAAACGGACCATTTTCCACATTTCTGAAGCATGACGTAATGGGGGGGTGTTATCTCTTTTGTCGAAAATCAGCCGTTTTTGCTCGAACATTAAATGCCTCCAAATGGTATTTAATTAACTTCCCGAGCCCCTGGAAGCATGACAATCACTTTAAACATGCTAATTTTAGCTCTAACACTGATGATCCACCTACAAATGTGAACTGACGTTCAAAAATAAAACATTTGAAAACGGACCATTTTCCACATTTCTGAAGCATGACGTAATGGGGGGGTGTTATCTCTTTTGTCGAAAATCAGCCGTTTTTGCTCGAACATTAAATGCCTCCAAATGGTATTTAATTAACTTCCCGAGCCCCTGGAAGCATGAAAATCACTTTAAACATGCTAATTTTAGCTCTAACACTGATGATCCACCTACAAATGTGAACTGACGTTCAAAAATAAAACATTTGAAAACGGACCATTTTCCACATTTCTGAAGCATGACGTAATGGGGGGGTGTTATCTCTTTTGTCGAAAATCAGCCGTTTTTGCTCGAACATTAAATGCCTCCAAATGGTATTTAATTAACTTCCCGAGCCCCTGGAAGCATGAAAATCACTTTAAACATGCTAATTTTAGCTCTAACACTGATGATCCACCTACAAATGTGAACTGACGTTCAAAAATAAAACATTTGAAAACGGACCATTTTCCACATTTCTGAAGCATGACGTAATGGGGGGGTGTTATCTCTTTTGTCGAAAATCAGCCGTTTTTGCTCGAACATTAAATGCCTCCAAATGGTATTTAATTAACTTCCCGAGCCCCTGGAAGCATGAAAATCACTTTAAACATGCTAATTTTAGCTCTAACACTGATGATCCACCTACAAATGTGAACTGACGTTCAAAAATAAAACATTTGAAAACGGACCATTTTCCACATTTCTGAAGCATGACGTAATGGGGGGGTGTTATCTCTTTTGTCGAAAGTCAGACGTTTTTGCTCGAACATTAAATGCCTCCAAATGGTATTTAATTAACTTCCCGAGCCCCTGGAAGCATGAAAATCACTTTAAACATGCTAATTTTAGCTCTAACACTGATGATCCACCTACAAATGTGAACTGACGTTCAAAAATAAAACATTTGAAAACGGACCATTTTCCACATTTCTGAAGCATGACGTAATGGGGGGGTGTTATCTCTTTTGTCGAAAATCAGCCGTTTTTGCTCGAACATTAAATGCCTCCAAATGGTATTTAATTAACTTCCCGAGCCCCTGGAAGCATGAAAATCACTTTAAACATGCTAATTTTAGCTCTAACACTGATGATCCACCTACAAATGTGAACTGACGTTCAAAAATAAAACATTTGAAAACGGACCATTTTCCACATTTCTGAAGCATGACGTAATGGGGGGGTGTTATCTCTTTTGTCGAAAATCAGCCGTTTTTGCTCGAACATTAAATGCCTCCAAATGGTATTTAATTAACTTCCCGAGCCCCTGGAAGCATGAAAATCACTTTAAACATGCTAATTTTAGCTCTAACACTGATGATCCACCTACAAATGTGAACTGACGTTCAAAAATAAAACATTTGAAAACGGACCATTTTCCACATTTCTGAAGCATGACGTAATGGGGGGGTGTTATCTCTTTTGTCGAAAATCAGCCGTTTTTGCTCGAACATTAAATGCCTCCAAATGGTATTTAATTAACTTCCCGAGCCCCTGGAAGCATGAAAATCGCTTTAAACATGCTAATTTTAGCTCTAACACTGATGATCCACCTACAAATGTGAACTGACGTTCAAAAATAAAACATTTGAAAACGGACCATTTTCCACATTTCTGAAGCATGACGTAATGGGGGGGTGTTATCTCTTTTGTCGAAAATCAGCCGTTTTTGCTCGAACATTAAATGCCTCCAAATGGTATTTAATTAACTTCCCGAGCCCCTGGAAGCATGAAAATCACTTTAAACATGCTAATTTTAGCTCTAACACTGATGATCCACCTACAAATGTGAACTGACGTTCAAAAATAAAACATTTGAAAACGGACCATTTTCCACATTTCTGAAGCATGACGTAATGGGGGGGTGTTATCTCTTTTGTCGAAAATCAGCCGTTTTTGCTCGAACATTAAATGCCTCCAAATGGTATTTAATTAACTTCCCGAGCCCCTGGAAGCATGAAAATCACTTTAAACATGCTAATTTTAGCTCTAACACTGATGATCCACCTACAAATGTGAACTGACGTTCAAAAATAAAACATTTGAAAACGGACCATTTTCCACATTTCTGAAGCATGACGTAATGGGGGGGTGTTATCTCTTTTGTCGAAAATCAGCCGTTTTTGCTCGAACATTAAATGCCTCCAAATGGTATTTAATTAACTTCCCGAGCCCCTGGAAGCATGAAAATCACTTTAAACATGCTAATTTTAGCTCTAACACTGATGATCCACCTACAAATGTGAACTGACGTTCAAAAATAAAACATTTGAAAACGGACCATTTTCCACATTTCTGAAGCATGACGTAATGGGGGGGTGTTATCTCTTTTGTCGAAAATCAGCCGTTTTTGCTCGAACATTAAATGCCTCCAAATGGTATTTAATTAACTTCCCGGGGTGAAGAAACCCTTTTTGAGAACTCAGAGTGAGTAAATTGGCCATTTTCATGCACTTTTAACCATTCCATAAATCTTGTGTTTTGGGCCCCTGGAAGCATGAAAATCACTTTAAACATGCTAATTTTAGCTCTAACACTGATGATCCACCTACAAATGTGAACTGACGTTCAAAAATAAAACATTTGAAAACGGACCATTTTCCACATTTCTGAAGCATGACGTAATGGGGGGGTGTTATCTCTTTTGTCGAAAATCAGCCGTTTATGCTCGAACATTAAATGCCTCCAAATGGTATTTAATTAACTTCCCGAGCCCCTGGAAGCATGAAAATCACTTTAAACATGCTAATTTTAGCTCTAACACTGATGATCCACCTACAAATGTGAACTGACGTTCAAAAATAAAACATTTGAAAACGGACCATTTTCCACATTTCTGAAGCATGACGTAATGGGGGGGTGTTATCTCTTTTGTCGAAAATCAGCCGTTTTTGCTCGAACATTAAATGCCTCCAAATGGTATTTAATTAACTTCCCGAGCCCCTGGAAGCATGAAAATCACTTTAAACATGCTAATTTTAGCTCTAACACTGATGATCCACCTACAAATGTGAACTGACGTTCAAAAATAAAACATTTGAAAACGGACCATTTTCCACATTTCTGAAGCATGACGTAATGGGGGGGTGTTATCTCTTTTGTCGAAAATCAGCCGTTTTTGCTCGAACATTAAATGCCTCCAAATGGTATTTAATTAACTTCCCGGGGTGAAGAAACCCTTTTTGAGAACTCAGAGTGAGTAAATTGGCCATTTTCATGCACTTTTAACCATTCCATAAATCTTGTGTTTTGGGCCCCTGGAAGCATGAAAATCACTTTAAACATGCTAATTTTAGCTCTAACACTGATGATCCACCTACAAATGTGAACTGACGTTCAAAAATAAAACATTTGAAAACGGACCATTTTCCACATTTCTGAAGCATGACGTAATGGGGGGGTGTTATCTCTTTTGTCGAAAATCAGCCGTTTTTGCTCGAACATTAAATGCCTCCAAATGGTATTTAATTAACTTCCCGAGCCCCTGGAAGCATGAAAATCACTTTAAACATGCTAATTTTAGCTCTAACACTGATGATCCACCTACAAATGTGAACTGACGTTCAAAAATAAAACATTTGAAAACGGACCATTTTCCACATTTCTGAAGCATGACGTAATGGGGGGGTGTTATCTCTTTTGTCGAAAATCAGCCGTTTTTGCTCGAACATTAAATGCCTCCAAATGGTATTTAATTAACTTCCCGAGCCCCTGGAAGCATGAAAATCACTTTAAACATGCTAATTTTAGCTCTAACACTGATGATCCACCTACAAATGTGAACTGACGTTCAAAAATAAAACATTTGAAAACGGACCATTTTCCACATTTCTGAAGCATGACGTAATGGGGGGGGTGTTATCTCTTTTGTCGAAAATCAGCCGTTTTTGCTCGAACATTAAATGCCTCCAAATGGTATTTAATTAACTTCCCGGGGTGAAGAAACCCTTTTTGAGAACTCAGAGTGAGTAAATTGGCCATTTTCATGCACTTTTAACCATTCCATAAATCTTGTGTTTTGGGCCCCTGGAAGCATGAAAATCACTTTAAACATGCTAATTTTAGCTCTAACACTGATGATCCACCTACAAATGTGAACTGACGTTCAAAAATAAAACATTTGAAAACGGACCATTTTCCACATTTCTGAAGCATGACGTAATGGGGGGGGTGTTATCTCTTTTGTCGAAAATCAGCCGTTTTTGCTCGAACATTAAATGCCTCCAAATGGTATTTAATTAACTTCCCGGGGTGAAGAAACCCTTTTTGAGAACTCAGAGTGAGTAAATTGGCCATTTTCATGCACTTTTAACCATTCCATAAATCTTGTGTTTTGGGCCCCTGGAAGCATGAAAATCACTTTAAACATGCTAATTTTAGCTCTAACACTGATGATCCACCTACAAATGTGAACTGACGTTCAAAAATAAAACATTTGAAAACGGACCATTTTCCACATTTCTGAAGCATGACGTAATGGGGGGGTGTTATCTCTTTTGTCGAAAATCAGCCGTTTTTGCTCGAACATTAAATGCCTCCAAATGGTATTTAATTAACTTCCCGGGGTGAAGAAACCCTTTTTGAGAACTCAGAGTGAGTAAATTGGCCATTTTCATGCACTTTTAACCATTCCATAAATCTTGTGTTTTCGGCCCCTGGAAGATTGAAAATCACTTTAAACATGCTAATTTTAGCTCTAACACTGATGATCCACCTACAAATGTGAACTGACGTTCAAAAATAAAACATTTGAAAACGGACCATTTTCCACATTTCTGAAGCATGACGTAATGGGGGGGTGTTATCTCTTTTGTCGAAAATCAGCCGTTTTTGCTCGAACATTAAATGCCTCCAAATGGTATTTAATTAACTTCCCGAGCCCCTGGAAGCATGACAATCACTTTAAACATGCTAATTTTAGCTCTAACACTGATGATCCACCTACAAATGTGAACTGACGTTCAAAAATAAAACATTTGAAAACGGACCATTTTCCACATTTCTGAAGCATGACGTAATGGGGGGGTGTTATCTCTTTTGTCGAAAATCAGCCGTTTTTGCTCGAACATTAAATGCCTCCAAATGGTATTTAATTAACTTCCCGAGCCCCTGGAAGCATGAAAATCACTTTAAACATGCTAATTTTAGCTCTAACACTGATGATCCACCTACAAATGTGAACTGACGTTCAAAAATAAAACATTTGAAAACGGACCATTTTCCACATTTCTGAAGCATGACGTAATGGGGGGGTGTTATCTCTTTTGTCGAAAATCAGCCGTTTTTGCTCGAACATTAAATGCCTCCAAATGGTATTTAATTAACTTCCCGAGCCCCTGGAAGCATGAAAATCACTTTAAACATGCTAATTTTAGCTCTAACACTGATGATCCACCTACAAATGTGAACTGACGTTCAAAAATAAAACATTTGAAAACGGACCATTTTCCACATTTCTGAAGCATGACGTAATGGGGGGGTGTTATCTCTTTTGTCGAAAATCAGCCGTTTTTGCTCGAACATTAAATGCCTCCAAATGGTATTTAATTAACTTCCCGAGCCCCTGGAAGCATGAAAATCACTTTAAACATGCTAATTTTAGCTCTAACACTGATGATCCACCTACAAATGTGAACTGACGTTCAAAAATAAAACATTTGAAAACGGACCATTTTCCACATTTCTGAAGCATGACGTAATGGGGGGGTGTTATCTCTTTTGTCGAAAATCAGCCGTTTTTGCTCGAACATTAAATGCCTCTAAATGGTATTTAATTAACTTCCCGAGCCCCTGGAAGCATGAAAATCACTTTAAACATGCTAATTTTAGCTCTAACACTGATGATCCACCTACAAATGTGAACTGACGTTCAAAAATAAAACATTTGAAAACGGACCATTTTCCACATTTCTGAAGCATGACGTAATGGGGGGGTGTTATCTCTTTTGTCGAAAATCAGCCGTTTTTGCTCGAACATTAAATGCCTCCAAATGGTATTTAATTAACTTCCCGAGCGCCTGGAAGCATGAAAATCACTTTAAACATGCTAATTTTAGCTCTAACACTGATGATCCACCTACAAATGTGAACTGACGTTCAAAAATAAAACATTTGAAAACGGACCATTTTCCACATTTCTGAAGCATGACGTAATGGGGGGGTGTTATCTCTTTTGTCGAAAATCAGCCGTTTTTGCTCGAACATTAAATGCCTCCAAATGGTATTTAATTAACTTCCCGAGCCCCTGGAAGCATGAAAATCACTTTAAACATGCTAATTTTAGCTCTAACACTGATGATCCACCTACAAATGTGAACTGACGTTCAAAAATAAAACATTTGAAAACGGACCATTTTCCACATTTCTGAAGCATGACGTAATGGGGGGGTGTTATCTCTTTTGTCGAAAATCAGCCGTTTTTGCTCGAACATTAAATGCCTCCAAATGGTATTTAATTAACTTCCCGAGCCCCTGGAAGCATGAAAATCACTTTAAACATGCTAATTTTAGCTCTAACACTGATGATCCACCTACAAATGTGAACTGACGTTCAAAAATAAAACATTTGAAAACGGACCATTTTCCACATTTCTGAAGCATGACGTAATGGGGGGGTGTTATCTCTTTTGTCGAAAATCAGCCGTTTTTGCTCGAACATTAAATGCCTCCAAATGGTATTTAATTAACTTCCCGAGCCCCTGGAAGCATGAAAATCACTTTAAACATGCTAATTTTAGCTCTAACACTGATGATCCACCTACAAATGTGAACTGACGTTCAAAAATAAAACATTTGAAAACGGACCATTTTCCACATTTCTGAAGCATGACGTAATGGGGGGGTGTTATCTCTTTTGTCGAAAATCAGCCGTTTTTGCTCGAACATTAAATGCCTCCAAATGGTATTTAATTAACTTCCCGAGCCCCTGGAAGCATGAAAATCACTTTAAACATGCTAATTTTAGCTCTAACACTGATGATCCACCTACAAATGTGAACTGACGTTCAAAAATAAAACATTTGAAAACGGACCATTTTCCACATTTCTGAAGCATGACGTAATGGGGGGGTGTTATCTCTTTTGTCGAAAATCAGCCGTTTTTGCTCGAACATTAAATGCCTCCAAATGGTATTTAATTAACTTCCCGAGCCCCTGGAAGCATGAAAATCACTTTAAACATGCTAATTTTAGCTCTAACACTGATGATCCACCTACAAATGTGAACTGACGTTCAAAAATAAAACATTTGAAAACGGACCATTTTCCACATTTCTGAAGCATGACGTAATGGGGGGGTGTTATCTCTTTTGTCGAAAATCAGCCGTTTTTGCTCGAACATTAAATGCCTCCAAATGGTATTTAATTAACTTCCCGGGGTGAAGAAACCCTTTTTGAGAACTCAGAGTGAGTAAATTGGCCATTTTCATGCACTTTTAACCATTCCATAAATCTTGTGTTTTGGGCCCCTGGAAGCATGAAAATCACTTTAAACATGCTAATTTTAGCTCTAACACTGATGATCCACCTACAAATGTGAACTGACGTTCAAAAATAAAACATTTGAAAACGGACCATTTTCCACATTTCTGAAGCATGACGTAATGGGGGGGTGTTATCTCTTTTGTTGAAAATCAGCCGTTTTTGCTCGAACATTAAATGCCTCCAAATGGTATTTAATTAACTTCCCGGGGTGAAGAAACCCTTTTTGAGAACTCAGAGTGAGTAAATTGGCCATTTTCATGCACTTTTAACCATTCCATAAATCTTGTGTTTTGGGCCCCTGGAAGCATGAAAATCACTTTAAACATGCTAATTTTAGCTCTAACACTGATGATCCACCTACAAATGTGAACTGACGTTCAAAAATAAAACATTTGAAAACGGACCATTTTCCACATTTCTGAAGCATGACGTAATGGGGGGGTGTTATCTCTTTTGTCGAAAATCAGCCGTTTTTGCTCGAACATTAAATGCCTCCAAATGGTATTTAATTAACTTCCCGAGCCCCTGGAAGCATGAAAATCACTTTAAACTGTCATGTGCTTATCTAGGTTCCTGATCGATACTGTGACCTTATGCCCCTATTCGGCTATAAAGCCCTTTGTTCCCTATATTGGCATAACCGTTCAAGTACGATTTTCTGTAAAGTCATCTCTGGCCTCACACGAGCAGAGCCACAGAGCCACATTCCAGCATGACTCTCTGCTACTTCCTTTGCGACCAATTAGTGCAATGACAGAGCAGCAGTCACTATCTGATATTCCTAGATAACACTCCGAGTTCTTCAACAAGATAAAAACTTAGCAAACCTGGAAATCCCCGCTTGCTATGTTTTGATTAGTAATAGAACTCTAATGAGCAACTGATAGCTGCCACTTCCTAGTGACATCTTTAATTGACGTCTTATGTCCAGCAAACTTGCGTCAAACCCGGCACCTGTCAGGTATAAATATTACCAACGTTGCCTTAAGCAATGAGCGAACATGTTGCTGATGCCAGCTGCCTGCATGACCCCGTGTTGGTAAAAACTAGCACTCTGTCGCTGCAGCCTGCTATCCTGTGGTGGTGAAGCTACTGATTACCATTATCGCCGCTACAGCGCGACCTATGGTGCAGTACGCTTGAGGAGCCGTGCAGCCGTCCTCTGCGAAGACATCCAGCCCAGCTGCCCGCGGACGCTGTCACCCCTCCTTCCTCCAGACGCGCTGAGAGAAGCCGCTGCCTTTCTCGTGCAGAGAAATCCAGTCCCGGCGCTTCCAGTTTACCCTCGCAGGTGACTGGGATATCGAGAGAGACCCCTGAAGGAGATACCAATCCTCCATCATTCTATTCAGAGGTATGGTGTTGACTAAACCCTTAGAAGAGAATTCTTGAAACAAACCTTGGCAAAACCAACTTAACTTAAGCTACTTACTTACTCCCCTTCTCACGTGTTAGGCCTAGGTCAGGCACACTGGGTTAGGCTTAGTTAGAAGCACCAGTTGAGTATGTTAGCCTAATGTATATATGACTGTATAAATGTTTTATTACTTTTAAACCATTGTATGGCTAAGAAACCATATCAATGCTTTTACAGTTCTATTTCGCTATTCTTATCTTACTGTACGTACTTTTCATAATAACAGTTATTGCAATTGTGGCAATACATTTCTCTTGTACGAGAAGAAAGACTGTTCAATAAATGTTAACCTTTATTGATACACGCCCGTCTCTCTATTCTCTACATACTGTGAAAGTAAACTGCACTAGACTGACTGAGTGAAATCTATGTCTATTGTTTCACACGACCCTAGAGATCGACTCTTGATCTGAGGAGCAAAGTTGTCATGTTGCACGGTTGTTGGAAAGCTGAATCCCTTCTTGTCTGTGCCAAGGAAGCTGATCACTTCCTATGCAGAGAAGAAAGTTTCCAGTGACCTCTGAGCTAGTTGGTAACACAACCCAATTAAGTTTAGCATAGTCAGTGGAGGCCTGGAATATAGCCAGTTCCACGTCGATACTACTGTTTATGTTATTCCAATGCGCAGGGCCTAGTGGGAAACTAGGAACTACACTACATGGCGCCCAAACGTTTGGTAAGGCGATAAACTAACGCAAGACTTGTAGAGTAACTCAGTCGTGCATATTTCACACCCCTTTTCTCCCGTAAATACTCCAATAGACGTCTGGAGTGGGTGAAAGGTTAAAATCCGCCCGACCTTAGTAGGAAGAGATTCCTATGTAAAGCTCTGGTTTATTCAACGTTGAAGGATACAGTGTTCCAAAATATTGTGCATCTAATCTTTGTCTCCTTGGAGACCTACTCTGCAAAACTCGCATTTTTACAATGCCAGAAAACGGAACCTCTGGGGCCGCAGCAGATGCGACTCAGCAAGGTCCCGAATACACAGACCCGGGTGCTATTAGCATCCCGGTCCAGTTAAGAAGATCTATAACTTTAAAACTTATAGAACACGGACTGACACCTCAGGGTGGTACAGTAATTTTCGTGATAGAGGCTCACGAGTATCGGCAGACAGAGGTATTCTATTCATGGATAAACTTTCCAGCGGTAAACGCTATAACACAAGAGTTTCACTATTACAAAATAGAGGAACCTCCGGATGAGTACGCCCCTTTCGAGGAGGTTGAAATTCCACTTAAATTTCAAGAGCACCTGCTCTGGTTTAATGGCGCCCTAAAACACAATGATCACATTACCAGGCTCGGTCCACTAGGTAGACCAGGAGCCACGTGGCCGGTTCTAGCCAGCTACACACCACATCCTGACATTGTAAGAATGTCTAGAGAAGAGCTGTTAGCACAGCTAAACACATTAATAAAAATACATAGGCAATTAGTCCAATATGTAATACGGACTGCAACAGTCCAGCCAGCTGTTAATTCACACCAGCTGACCCCTCATCAGGGGAACACAAATAAAATTACACCACAGAACATACAGTCATGTCTTGGTAAAACACCCGTAAAACGGGAACAAATTCCTTTCTGGTTAGCCCAGAAAATCACTCAAATAGAGGCAGTATTTCCTGATACTACCCCTATTGAGAAACACAGAATCTTGACCATCTGCCTTCCTATGGGAATCGCACCACACGTGGAGGACTGCGACACTTGGGGTACAGTCTTTGCTTCCATTTACACAAAAACACACGGTGTTCCGTCTATGGCGGTAATACCAGACGTGCTAAAACAGATTCAAAATGAATTCGGTCCAGAACCAGCTTTAAATCTAGGTATGAAATTACTGAAAGATTTCAAGCAGGTCACGGCTATATTATTAGCCAACGTAAAGGGAGAAGCAGCATCTGTGGCGATTCGCCAGAAGTTGAGGGAAACAGATATAAAAGATCCTGTTGAGCTTGCAAAAATCATAGAAAAATGCTATGAAGAATTAGGTAGAGACAGCTTGGGTGGAAAACCAGTTAAGCCCCAACTGCTCGAAAATCCTGAAAAATTATTTATTAAAAATAATTTAAATACTCCTAAAAAGAGCTGGGATGGAAATAAACAATCCACTCCCAAGGAAAAAGTTTTCCAGTCCAGAGGAAGGTCTCCTCGACGGAGGGAAAGAACTCCGACTCGAGAACGCCAGTCTCCCCAACGGGAGCCCTCTGAGAAAAGATATAACGTTAGAAATAGGGATAATCTGAAAAAACTTGATAGATATCAAAGTATTGATACACGTCCCTCTCGATCTTTTCCACAGAATTCGGAAAGAAGAGGACGGTCAGACCCAGGAGAGCACACCAAGTCCAAAGACAAGGAACCTGCTCAAAATAAGAAATCTCAATTTCCTAAAAAGAAGGTAGCCAGTATTAGAGTAATCAACCATGCCGAGAATACTGAGGACACAGTTGAAAAACGGGGAGTGGGCATTGACAATGTTGGACAGTGCAGCAGAAATCAGTATAGCACGCAAGAACTTGATGAGTCATCTGGAGACAGTGGACACGAATGAATACATTCAGGTTGAAACTGCCGACGCCAGGCTTAGCGAGCCCCATAAAATATACGAAATAACATTGCGTATAGAGGGTGATAAGACTAGGAAAATTAAGGGTCTATTTTGGGATAAGCTCTCAAAAGGCTATGATATTCTGTTGGCTGAAAAAGATTGGCCCCCGGAGTTTGTTAGGGAGTGCCCTCGTGGCGAAGAAGTGATTATGCCTGCCTTCTCGAATCACATACCGATTCATAAAAAATACACATATGCAAGGAAATGGGCAGTAGCCCAGGCACCTGCATTGTATAAAAATCATGTAGGATGGGATGAGGATTCACCTCCTCACAAAATCCAACTAAAAAGTGAACCAACTGCCCAACGGCAGTATCCCATAAAGCAAGAAGCTAAAAAACAGGTCAGGGAGATCTTAGATCAACTTGAGTACCAGGGGGTGATTGAAACATGCACCTCTCAAATGAACAATCCTTTGTTTCCTGTCTCCAAGCCAGACAATTCATATCGTCTAGTTTTGGACTACAGACATCTTAATACATGTTGCAAAACTTTTGCAGTACAGAACTCGCATAGTGCAGCCCTAATGAATAACATAGTTAGGAAAAAATACAAAACGACATTAGACATTTCTAATGGTTTCTTTTGTCAAAACATTGCACCAGAAAGCAGATACTTGACCGCTTTCTCCGCATTTGGGTCGCAGAAAAAATTCTGTCGACTCCCACAGGGGTTCAAGAACAGCCCAGGACTATTCTCAGCTAGGGTAACAGAGTTACTACAAATCTATGATGATGAAGCATTATCTTACGTAGATGATATTTATCTCACAGACGACGACTTGGATACTCACTTGAAAAGAGTGAACACCATTATACTTGGGTTCGCAGCAGAGGGTTACAAATTCAACTTTAAAAAGTCCCGAATTGCCCATCTGACAGTACTGTTTTTAGGGTACGAATTATCAAGTGAAGGGAAAAGCCTAGCGGACAACTTCTTAGAGAAGTGCGCTGTACTCCAAGCTCCAAAAACGCTGAAGAATTTACAATCAATACTAGGTTTTCTGAATTTCGGAAGAACATACATACTAAATTACGCAGAGAGGGTTAAACCTCTCTACGAACTAATAAAACCTGATTTAAAACAAATCAATTGGACTCAAAAACACACAGAAATTTTGAGATCACTGCAAACAGACATGTTAGCAAAAACAAAATTAGATACACGTGACAACACACGTGATCTTGTAATCCGAGTCATCCCAGGAAGATGCGGATTCACGTACCTAACCTCTAATGAGGGAGAAAAAGTACCAATTTCAATTAAATCTCACTTGTACACACAAGCAGAAAAAACATTCAGTCGCACAGAAAAAACTGTGAACGCAGTGCAAATCGCATTAGCAAATGAAAGAGAACTAGCACACGGCAAACGGATTAATATCCTTACAGCGGAATCCGCCTTCGAAGCGCTATTCAGCCCAGTAAACCTGCCTACAGTGGCACTGGATCCGAAATGGATACAGTGCATAGATTCTCTAGGAGCGGAAGACGTGAAATACTATTTCGCCCCGCAATACGAAGAACTGAATGATTTAGAATATGAAGAAGAATATCCTCTGCCAATCGAAATCCTGCCTCTCCCACAATACGCATGTATAATCTATACAGATAGCTTTGTACAGCATTTCAACGTAGAGAGAAAATCCTACGATGCAGCATGTGCGATCATTAAAGGTCGTTGGCTGTGCGGTAAATTCAGACCGAAAGTAACAAAAACTGAATCAGTAAAGTACTGTTCGGTTCAAAGAACTGAAATCAGATCTTTAAAGATGGCGCTCGAAAATGCAGAACGCGAATTCCCCACACTTATCGTGTGCGATTCTCATTTTTGCGTCAATTCTTACAACAACAAACTGCAGAGTTGGATCGAAAACGACTACAAAGATGACACAGGTGCCACAATAAAGCATAAATTGCTTTGGGAACAAGTAGCTCTTTTACACAAAGAACTACAAAAGACTCACGTGATTCACGCACAGAGTCTTCAGCGTGATGGCGTTCACGTTGCAGGGAATTCATTGGCTAATACAGCCACCGCGGAAGCAACTAACCCGGCTTCCGTAGCCACAAAAAAGCGTACAGATAAGTATATAGACGGGGAAACTATGCTAGCAGTAAAAACGACCGTAAAAGGCGACTGTGCAGCACTACCCGTAAACTATCCACTCAATTATGCATACATAATCGATGCAAACTCCGTTCCTTTTGCTCGAATCCCTGGAGTGGGGGATAGAGTAATTCCAAACAGGAGCAGGAGGGGCTTCCTCCTACTGGAAGCACACATGGGGTTGGGTCTGAAACACCAAACAATCAAAGCCTCTCTGAAAGAATTGCAATCAGAGTATTGGTGGCCAGGAATGAGTATAGATATTCAATGTTTTGCTCAAAATTGTGAAGACTGCAACAGAGATCGCAGTAATGAACAGGCCAGTGTAGTTTCAGGATCCCTTCTAGACAGCATAAGGCGGTCTATCTGCGCAATCAAAGAAGAGAAGCGCGTCCCAGTGTACAACGTTTAAGACGAAATGCACTTAAAAAATGAGGCCACCAGCACTCGGCTGACGCCTAGAACGGTTATAAAAGATTAGCGAGTCCATATCGGCACATACGCAATTACCACGTTCCATTCTGACCAGGGTCCTGCTTTCAGCTCTCGAGCCTATAAGAGGGCCATGGCCGGCATGGAAATTGGGTTGCGGTATTCTTGTCCGTCGCACAAGTGTGGTAGAAAGAAAAAACCGGGACATAAAGCAATCTATAACAGCGAAGGTATTAGGTTCAGGCGCTGGGTGGGTCAAACATTTAATAAGTGTCCAGACTAGTCTTAACAACATGCCAAGAAATTCTCTAAAAGGTTTCAGCCCATACGAACTATTGTTCGGAATAAGAATGCGCGTTCAGGACCTCGATAGTCAGATGTCAGTGGTACAAAAAGAAACAAAGCAGTTTGAAGTAAAAGACCGTTTGGCTGTTTTACAGGAACTGAATGAAACAAGAAAATCATTAAGCAACATAAAGTTAAAACAACAGCCAAGTACCACTGACGAGGCACCACCCGCAACAGCCCCAGCAAGGCCTGTCTGGATTCCAAAGATTGGGGATCTAGTCAGAGAAAAGATCGCGGTTAAGAAGGAATTTGGGCCTTCTTACAGAAAAGCAGTACCTGTCTTAGCAGTCACCGGAACAAGATCAGTTGTGCTACCGCCCCTTGCTGGTAAAAAGGAGAACAGAGTCGTGTCCATCGATCTGGTAAAACCACAAGCATGTGGCCTATAATCAACAGTAGGCCCAGTGGACTCCCAAGAAACAACAGAATACCCAAACTTGCAACAATCCAAGAGGTTCAAACTGAAAGACTAATCACATTCGATCAGCCTGCAGTGCACAATGAAGGACTATGCAATAATGCCATGGAACTCGTGCCTCTTGAAACACAGATTGAAACAGTTCGTCAAGAAACAACACCAGTCTACACTAATGTGGCATCAGAAAGTGCTACCGAGAGACAGATTGAAAAAACAATCCCATCAATTGACAGAACTGCCTCTGGTTATTTCATCAACTTCGACAACTTCTCTGAAGATTTAAACGACCCCGAAGTGATGCCAGAAACAAAAAAGTATTCTAAAGAAAATACAACAGGACTCCTTCAACAAATCAAAGAACTATATCTGGATTCACCGTTGATTGAGCATTGGATTATCTCAGGAGTTTTCATACTCCTACTATGCCTAATTTTAGTTTTAATTTTAGGGAAGTTCATTACAATTGAATGGACACAGCAAGTCAGAACATCAACCTAGTCCTGAAACCACACAGATCATCCCACGTGAAGAAAAGAGAACTGTCAACAGTAAATGTCACAGCAATTCCAATACCTGGTGGGGTAGTATGGGAGAAAACAGACTATGAGATCTATGGTCCGGTTGAAATCCTGAAGTATCCTCATCAACTAAAGGTTTCCTTAAGTGACTTTGTTACACCAAGTACATTCTCTGATGATTGGGACTTTAACAGTATTAATGACATGATGTCTGATTTAGTAATGTCAGCTAGATTCACAGATCATGATTATTTACAAGGTTCATCTAGTTATGAGCAGTTATTCTGTTACACCCACTATGGGGATCATTACTTGCATAAATCTGCACAGCCTAGAAATGTTTTTATGTATAATCAATGGGAACATTGTAGTACACCACCTAAAAGCAGTTCTAAAGCATTTTTTGAGAAATTCAGATATTTTTCAGGGTTTAACACCAGTGATGCAGAAACGTTTTATTATAAACTGTTAGATAAAACAGGAATGAAAACAATGCTGACAAATTCTAAATTGATATATTCAGAAGCATTTTATGACAAAATGATGACATTTGGTTTTGATTATTGGAAAAATAATATTGAAACGAAATCAATTTGGGGTACAAAAGATTGGCAGGTGCAAGGCATAGAAGCACTATTTAGAACCTGCATGATACCAGAACAAATGTTATTTTTAAATGACACTGTACACCAAACATCCTGTCTTGGCCTAGCTAAGAACAAAGAAATGAAAACACCGTCTATACCAAAGCCAATAGCTGAGAATACAACAACAGATAATGAGTTAGACGTGTCACACATTTTACATTTCAACAGAACACATCCTGATTGGAAAAAGTGGTTAATCTGGCCTACAGACACAAATAGCTGTCAAGATAGGTTCCTGAACAAAACACAGGGTTTAAAAATGACCAGATTAGACCCAAGATATTCCCAGAGACAACATCCAGGAATTATAACCACATACAGTGTAGGCAAACTCTGCCTAGAATGGCTAACTACATCCACACTGGCTGAAATTAAGCAACACTTGTCTTTATTAAAAGATGGTGCTGATTTGCGCGATTTCATTCTTGGACCACGCAAACAGCGTCAAAAGCGTTTCATAGCGACCAGCATCTATGCTGCTTACAACGAGGCTTGGAAAGTAAAGCAAATTGAAACTGCTGAAAAAATACGAGAAATTGATCGTATTAATTTGGAAAAATCACTTTCTGTGGTAGACAATGGGTTAATGACTCTGTCTTCCAGAATATATTCTTTGGACAATATTGTATCCTCTGCCTTTGATGTGATAGACAGAGATTTGCTAATGTTACAACATGGCCAGTCTCAATTACGCTCTATTATAGAATTAGGCTGGACGCTGCAAAATCTTCGTTCAGGCTATGTGCCTTGGCGTCTGATAAACACAACGTCATTATTTTCCATTTTTAACCTTACTGATAAACAGATCAGTTTGGCACAGAAAGGAGCAGACTATACAATCTTGAGCATCGAGAAACTCGAGAGATTACCATTGACAATGTCAGAGAGCCCTGTCATTGAATGGATAATACACGGGATTATCACTATTCCGATAACAACTTTCCGATTTCATAAATGCCTTGAGTACATACCTGCTGGCCAATATGAACAATTGGGTAAGGGATATGTTAAATCCGAATGGAAATTACCATACACTCATTCTTGCTATAGTGACAGCGACAAAAATGTATTTCTTAGTGGTGACAACTGTAAACACTCACTAAGCGGTATACTTTTGTGTCAGGGTATTAATTTACACGGAGCATGTGATGGCAATTCAAACAACCTTTCATGCCACCAGCTGGTCACACCTGCAACTCAGATAGAGCCCTTCTTTATGCAACTCGCAAACGGGAGTTACATTCTAAGAACGGATCACAGGTGCTGTGGCCTCGCGCCCGGACTAAGTTATCTAGTACAAGTAACGTCCATGGTCAAATGTTGTATGCAAGCATTGTTCCCGAGCGGGCCTCCAGACACAGTGACTCCCCTCTGGCCTCGTCTGAATCTCTATTCTATACGAATTGATACATTAAGCAAAATGAAATCTGTGCTTTTACAGACAACAGTGCCTATAACGTCATCTAAAGAGACGTATGATCTTCTAGTCGCAAGGACGGCTACTGAGGTCCATGACCTTTTATCAACAAATTGCCCCGTGCATTTCGTACAAATGCTCGAGCAACTCTTTAACATGTCTAGTGCCACGAGCATCCCAGGCATATTTAAGACAGTCTTTACGGGACTGCTAACACCCTTCCAGGCAATTTTGGGAATCTTTCCTAATTTTGTGCACTCCATTTTTGGTGGTATTCCACTATTTTTTGGACTCATCGCAGGGATTCTATTTTTGGCCATCCTGCTACGTTATGGCAAGCCTCGGCTCAGACATAGCTCCCATGGGAATGGAAGAAACAATCCTAGCAATGCGCTACAGGGACAGGATAACTAACGTCCTCGGATTGGCCAGGCTGAGAGATCTAAACATGACCTGGTTCCTTTCATTCAGACCGATATGGCAAAATTGCATTTTACCTGTGCTACGGTGTATGCTTTGCGGCGAGGAATGCGTGTTGGACATCTGTCTTTCACTTCCATCAGCAGTACCAATGGACGTCGATACTTTGCTAAGTCCAATAACGGCTCACGCATTGTGTTGTCCCCAGCGGCTACCAATCCTGATGACGGCATTCGTGGAGACTCCTGTACTACAGCCAAGTGGTAACAGTGGAGCGAGTGACAAAAGCAACATCATCCAGGTACAACGTTCTGTGAGCATTGCTGATCCTGCATTCGATGACAGCAATCATTCTCACACCTGCCAAGTTTCAGCGCTATCTAATTTGGTTGAACTATCACCTGATTTTGTAGACCACTTCTTTGCGAGCCTGTCTGATACGATGTTCTCACCCATAGAGAAACAATAACTTTTGAGAAGCTTTCCGACACACAGCGTTCCCATGAACTCTGAATTCGGCCTTCAGTTTTGATCAACATAAAACTGCCAGGAGCTTTGGTAAACTGATTTTTCTTTGAATTGGACAATTTTTTAATATTGACCCTTTCCTTTTGGCACGAAACAATTCTTTGCTTAACGTAAAAACTATTCTTAGAGAACAGAAGCTTCACACTTCTATTTCTAAACACATCTAGAGACATAACAACATTACACCAGCCTCTAGCACACATGTTATTACAATGCATTTTTATGTGATGATTTATCTCGCATTTCTTCTGTCAGAGATACTTCATGTGTAATTCCTTATGCATAATCGTTCATTGATTTCATATGCAATAATTTTTTGAATGATTACTATGCTTTTAGAACTACGTACAGTACCTAAATTCCATGTATTACAAGTACGCCTATTTCGAATGCATTTATGTATTTTGGGGTGGGCTATGTTACACAATGTTACACATGCATCTAATTGCTTAGTTTTAGTAATTTTGATGGACATGAATTCGTGGAGTGGGTGTCATGTGCTTATCTAGGTTCCTGATCGATACTGTGACCTTATGCCCCTATTCGGCTATAAAGCCCTTTGTTCCCTATATTGGCATAACCGTTCAAGTACGATTTTCTGTAAAGTCATCTCTGGCCTCACACGAGCAGAGCCACAGAGCCACATTCCAGCATGACTCTCTGCTACTTCCTTTGCGACCAATTAGTGCAATGACAGAGCAGCAGTCACTATCTGATATTCCTAGATAACACTCCGAGTTCTTCAACAAGATAAAAACTTAGCAAACCTGGAAATCCCCGCTTGCTATGTTTTGATTAGTAATAGAACTCTAATGAGCAACTGATAGCTGCCACTTCCTAGTGACATCTTTAATTGACGTCTTATGTCCAGCAAACTTGCGTCAAACCCGGCACCTGTCAGGTATAAATATTACCAACGTTGCCTTAAGCAATGAGCGAACATGTTGCTGATGCCAGCTGCCTGCATGACCCCGTGTTGGTAAAAACTAGCACTCTGTCGCTGCAGCCTGCTATCCTGTGGTGGTGAAGCTACTGATTACCATTATCGCCGCTACAGCGCGACCTATGGTGCAGTACGCTTGAGGAGCCGTGCAGCCGTCCTCTGCGAAGACATCCAGCCCAGCTGCCCGCAGACGCTGTCACCCCTCCTTCCTCCAGACGCGCTGAGAGAAGCCGCTGCCTTTCTCGTGCAGAGAAATCCAGTCCCGGCGCTTCCAGTTTACCCTCGCAGGTGACTGGGATATCGAGAGAGACCCCTGAAGGAGATACCAATCCTCCATCATTCTATTCAGAGGTATGGTGTTGACTAAACCCTTAGAAGAGAATTCTTGAAACAAACCTTGGCAAAACCAACTTAACTTAAGCTACTTACTTACTCCCCTTCTCACGTGTTAGGCCTAGGTCAGGCACACTGGGGTAGGCTTAGTTAGAAGCACCAGTTGAGTATGTTAGCCTAATGTATATATGACTGTATAAATGTTTTATTACTTTTAAACCATTGTATGGCTAAGAAACCATATCAATGCTTTTACAGTTCTATTTCGCTATTCTTATCTTACTGTACGTACTTTTCATAATAACAGTTATTGCAATTGTGGCAATACATTTCTCTTGTACGAGAAGAAAGACTGTTCAATAAATGTTAACCTTTATTGATACACGCCCGTCTCTCTATTCTCTACATACTGTGAAAGTAAACTGCACTAGACTGACTGAGTGAAATCTATGTCTATTGTTTCACACGACCCTAGAGATCGACTCTTGATCTGAGGAGCAAAGTTGTCATGTTGCACGGTTGTTGGAAAGCTGAATCCCTTCTTGTCTGTGCCAAGGAAGCTGATCACTTCCTATGCAGAGAAGAAAGTTTCCAGTGACCTCTGAGCTAGTTGGTAACACAACCCAATTAAGTTTAGCATAGTCAGTGGAGGCCTGGAATATAGCCAGTTCCACGTCGATACTACTGTTTATGTTATTCCAATGCGCAGGGCCTAGTGGGAAACTAGGAACTACACTACAAAACATGCTAATTTTAGCTCTAACACTGATGATCCACCTACAAATGTGAACTGACGTTCAAAAATAAAACATTTGAAAACGGACCATTTTCCACATTTCTGAAGCATGACGTAATGGGGGGGTGTTATCTCTTTTGTCGAAAATCAGCCGTTTTTGCTCGAACATTAAATGCCTCCAAATGGTATTTAATTAACTTCCCGGGGTGAAGAAACCCTTTTTGAGAACTCAGAGTGAGTAAATTGGCCATTTTCATGCACTTTTAACCATTCCATAAATCTTGTGTTTTGGGCCCCTGGAAGCATGAAAATCACTTTAAACATGCTAATTTTAGCTCTAACACTGATGATCCACCTACAAATGTGAACTGACGTTCAAAAATAAAACATTTGAAAACGGACCATTTTCCACATTTCTGAAGCATGACGTAATGGGGGGGTGTTCTCTCTTTTGTCGAAAATCAGCCGTTTTTGCTCGAACATTAAATGCCTCCAAATGGTATTTAATTAACTTCCCGAGCCCCTGGAAGCATGAAAATCACTTTAAACATGCTAATTTTAGCTCTAACACTGATGATCCACCTACAAATGTGAACTGACGTTCAAAAATAAAACATTTGAAAACGGACCATTTTCCACATTTCTGAAGCATGACGTAATGGGGGGGTGTTATCTCTTTTGTCGAAAATCAGCCGTTTTTGCTCGAACATTAAATGCCTCCAAATGGTATTTAATTAACTTCCCGAGCCCCTGGAAGCATGAAAATCACTTTAAACATGCTAATTTTAGCTCTAACACTGATGATCCACCTACAAATGTGAACTGACGTTCAAAAATAAAACATTTGAAAACGGACCATTTTCCACATTTCTGAAGCATGACGTAATGGGGGGGTGTTATCTCTTTTGTCGAAAATCAGCCGTTTTTGCTCGAACATTAAATGCCTCCAAATGGTATTTAATTAACTTCCCGGGGTGAAGAAACCCTTTTTGAGAACTCAGAGTGAGTAAATTGGCCATTTTCATGCACTTTTAACCATTCCATAAATCTTGTGTTTTGGGCCCCTGGAAGCATGAAAATCACTTTAAACATGCTAATTTTAGCTCTAACACTGATGATCCACCTACAAATGTGAACTGACGTTCAAAAATAAAACATTTGAAAACGGACCATTTTCCACATTTCTGAAGCATGACGTAATGGGGGGGTGTTATCTCTTTTGTCGAAAATCAGCCGTTTTTGCTCGAACATTAAATGCCTCCAAATGGTATTTAATTAACTTCCCGGGGTGAAGAAACCCTTTTTGAGAACTCAGAGTGAGTAAATTGGCCATTTTCATGCACTTTTAACCATTCCATAAATCTTGTGTTTTGGGCCCCTGGAAGCATGAAAATCACTTTAAACATGCTAATTTTAGCTCTAACACTGATGATCCACCTACAAATGTGAACTGACGTTCAAAAATAAAACATTTGAAAACGGACCATTTTCCACATTTCTGAAGCATGACGTAATGGGGGGGTGTTATCTCTTTTGTCGAAAATCAGCCGTTTTTGCTCGAACATTAAATGCCTCCAAATGGTATTTAATTAACTTCCCGAGCCCCTGGAAGCATGAAAATCACTTTAAACATGCTAATTTTAGCTCTAACACTGATGATCCACCTACAAATGTGAACTGACGTTCAAAAATAAAACATTTGAAAATGGACCATTTTCCACATTTCTGAAGCATGACGTAATGGGGGGGTGTTATCTCTTTTGTCGAAAATCAGCCGTTTTTGCTCGAACATTAAATGCCTCCAAATGGTATTTAATTAACTTCCCGAGCCCCTGGAAGCATGAAAATCACTTTAAACATGCTAATTTTAGCTCTAACACTGATGATCCACCTACAAATGTGAACTGACGTTCAAAAATAAAACATTTGAAAACGGACCATTTTCCACATTTCTGAAGCATGACGTAATGGGGGGGTGTTATCTCTTTTGTCGAAAATCAGCCGTTTTTGCTCGAACATTAAATGCCTCCAAATGGTATTTAATTAACTTCCCGGGGTGAAGAAACCCTTTTTGAGAACTCAGAGTGAGTAAATTGGCCATTTTCATGCACTTTTAACCATTCCATAAATCTTGTGTTTTGGGCCCCTGGAAGCATGAAAATCACTTTAAACATGCTAATTTTAGCTCTAACACTGATGATCCACCTACAAATGTGAACTGACGTTCAAAAATAAAACATTTGAAAACGGACCATTTTCCACATTTCTGAAGCATGACGTAATGGGGGGGTGTTATCTCTTTTGTCGAAAATCAGCCGTTTTTGCTCGAACATTAAATGCCTCCAAATGGTATTTAATTAACTTCCCGGGGTGAAGAAACCCTTTTTGAGAACTCAGAGTGAGTAAATTGGCCATTTTCATGCACTTTTAACCATTCCATAAATCTTGTGTTTTGGGCCCCTGGAAGCATGAAAATCACTTTAAACATGCTAATTTTAGCTCTAACACTGATGATCCACCTACAAATGTGAACTGACGTTCAAAAATAAAACATTTGAAAACGGACCATTTTCCACATTTCTGAAGCATGACGTAATGGGGGGGTGTTATCTCTTTTGTCGAAAATCAGCCGTTTTTGCTCGAACATTAAATGCCTCCAAATGGTATTTAATTAACTTCCCGAGCCCCTGGAAGCATGAAAATCACTTTAAACATGCTAATTTTAGCTCTAACACTGATGATCCACCTACAAATGTGAACTGACGTTCAAAAATAAAACATTTGAAAACGGACCATTTTCCACATTTCTGAAGCATGACGTAATGGGGGGGTGTTATCTCTTTTGTCGAAAATCAGCCGTTTTTGCTCGAACATTAAATGCCTCCAAATGGTATTTAATTAACTTCCCGGGGTGAAGAAACCCTTTTTGAGAACTCAGAGTGAGTAAATTGGCCATTTTCATGCACTTTTAACCATTCCATAAATCTTGTGTTTTGGGCCCCTGGAAGCATGAAAATCACTTTAAACATGCTAATTTTAGCTCTAACACTGATGATCCACCTACAAATGTGAACTGACGTTCAAAAATAAAACATTTGAAAATGGACCATTTTCCACATTTCTGAAGCATGACTTAATGGGGGGGTGTTATCTCTTTTGTCGAAAATCAGCCGTTTTTGCTCGAACATTAAATGCCTCCAAATGGTATTTAATTAACTTCCCGAGCCCCTGGAAGCATGAAAATCACTTTAAACATGCTAATTTTAGCTCTAACACTGATGATCCACCTACAAATGTGAACTGACGTTCAAAAATAAAACATTTGAAAACGGACCATTTTCCACATTTCTGAAGCATGACGTAATGGGGGGGTGTTATCTCTTTTGTCGAAAATCAGCCGTTTTTGCTCGAACATTAAATGCCTCCAAATGGTATTTAATTAACTTCCCGAGCCCCTGGAAGCATGAAAATCACTTTAAACATGCTAATTTTAGCTCTAACACTGATGATCCACCTACAAATGTGAACTGACGTTCAAAAATAAAACATTTGAAAACGGACCATTTTCCACATTTCTGAAGCATGACGTAATGGGGGGTGTTATCTCTTTTGTCGAAAATCAGCCGTTTTTGCTCGAACATTAAATGCCTCCAAATGGTATTTAATTAACTTCCCGAGCCCCTGGAAGCATGAAAATCACTTTAAACATGCTAATTTTAGCTCTAACACTGATGATCCACCTACAAATGTGAACTGACGTTCAAAAATAAAACATTTGAAAACGGACCATTTTCCACATTTCTGAAGCATGACGTAATGGGGGGGTGTTATCTCTTTTGTCGAAAATCAGCCGTTTTTGCTCGAACATTAAATGCCTCCAAATGGTATTTAATTAACTTCCCGAGCCCCTGGAAGCATGAAAATCACTTTAAACATGCTAATTTTAGCTCTAACACTGATGATCCACCTACAAATGTGAACTGACGTTCAAAAATAAAACATTTGAAAACGGACCATTTTCCACATTTCTGAAGCATGACGTAATGGGGGGGTGTTATCTCTTTTGTCGAAAATCAGCCGTTTTTGCTCGAACATTAAATGCCTCCAAATGGTATTTAATTAACTTCCCGGGGTGAAGAAACCCTTTTTGAGAACTCAGAGTGAGTAAATTGGCCATTTTCATGCACTTTTAACCATTCCATAAATCTTGTGTTTTGGGCCCCTGGAAGCATGAAAATCACTTTAAACATGCTAATTTTAGCTCTAACACTGATGATCCACCTACGAATGTGAACTGACGTTCAAAAATAAAACATTTGAAAACGGACCATTTTCCACATTTCTGAAGCATGACGTAATGGGGGGGTGTTATCTCTTTTGTCGAAAATCAGCCGTTTTTGCTCGAACATTAAATGCCTCCAAATGGTATTTAATTAACTTCCCGAGCCCCTGGAAGCATGAAAATCACTTTAAACATGCTAATTTTAGCTCTAACACTGATGATCCACCTACAAATGTGAACTGACGTTCAAAAATAAAACATTTGAAAACGGACCATTTTCCACATTTCTGAAGCATGACGTAATGGGGGGGTGTTATCTCTTTTGTCGAAAATCAGCCGTTTTTGCTCGAACATTAAATGCCTCCAAATGGTATTTAATTAACTTCCCGGGGTGAAGAAACCCTTTTTGAGAACTCAGAGTGAGTAAATTGGCCATTTTCATGCACTTTTAACCATTCCATAAATCTTGTGTTTTGGGCCCCTGGAAGCATGAAAATCACTTTAAACATGCTAATTTTAGCTCTAACACTGATGATCCACCTACAAATGTGAACTGACGTTCAAAAATAAAACATTTGAAAACGGACCATTTTCCACATTTCTGAAGCATGACTTAATGGGGGGGTGTTATCTCTTTTGTCGAAAATCAGCCGTTTTTGCTCGAACATTAAATGCCTCCAAATGGTATTTAATTAACTTCCCGAGCCCCTGGAAGCATGAAAATCACTTTAAACATGCTAATTTTAGCTCTAACACTGATGATCCACCTACAAATGTGAACTGACGTTCAAAAATAAAACATTTGAAAACGGACCATTTTCCACATTTCTGAAGCATGACGTAATGGGGGGGTGTTATCTCTTTTGTCGAAAATCAGCCGTTTTTGCTCGAACATTAAATGCCTCCAAATGGTATTTAATTAACTTCCCGGGGTGAAGAAACCCTTTTTGAGAACTCAGAGTGAGTAAATTGGCCATTTTCATGCACTTTTAACCATTCCATAAATCTTGTGTTTTGGGCCCCTGGAAGCATGAAAATCACTTTAAACATGCTAATTTTAGCTCTAACACTGATGATCCACCTACAAATGTGAACTGACGTTCAAAAATAAAACATTTGAAAACGGACCATTTTCCACATTTCTGAAGCATGACGTAATGGGGGGGTGTTATCTCTTTTGTCGAAAATCAGCCGTTTTTGCTCGAACATTAAATGCCTCCAAATGGTATTTAATTAACTTCCCGAGCCCCTGGAAGCATGAAAATCACTTTAAACATGCTAATTTTAGCTCTAACACTGATGATCCACCTACAAATGTGAACTGACGTTCAAAAATAAAACATTTGAAAACGGACCATTTTCCACATTTCTGAAGCATGACGTAATGGGGGGGTGTTGTCTCTTTTGTCGAAAATCAGCCGTTTTTGCTCGAACATTAAATGCCTCCAAATGGTATTTAATTAACTTCCCGAGCCCCTGGAAGCATGAAAATCACTTTAAACATGCTAATTTTAGCTCTAACACTGATGATCCACCTACAAATGTGAACTGACGTTCAAAAATAAAACATTTGAAAACGGACCATTTTCCACATTTCTGAAGCATGACGTAATGGGGGGGTATTAACTCTTTTGTCGAAAATCAGCCGTTTTTGCTCGAACATTAAATGCCTCCAAATGGTATTTAATTAACTTCCCGAGCCCCTGGAAGCATGAAAATCACTTTAAACATGCTAATTTTAGCTCTAACACTGATGATCCACCTACAAATGTGAACTGACGTTCAAAAATAAAACATTTGAAAACGGACCATTTTCCACATTTCTGAAGCATGACGTAATGGGGGGGTGTTATCTCTTTTGTCGAAAATCAGCCGTTTTTGCTCGAACATTAAATGCCTCCAAATGGTATTTAATTAACTTCCCGGGGTGAAGAAACCCTTTTTGAGAACTCAGAGTGAGTAAATTGGCCATTTTCATGCACTTTTAACCATTCCATAAATCTTGTGTTTTGGGCCCCTGGAAGCATGAAAATCACTTTAAACATGCTAATTTTAGCTCTAACACTGATGATCCACCTACAAATGTGAACTGACGTTCAAAAATAAAACATTTGAAAACGGACCATTTTCCACATTTCTGAAGCATGACGTAATGGGGGGGTGTTATCTCTTTTGTCGAAAATCAGCCGTTTTTGCTCGAACATTAAATGCCTCCAAATGGTATTTAATTAACTTCCCGAGCCCCTGGAAGCATGAAAATCACTTTAAACATGCTAATTTTAGCTCTAACACTGATGATCCACCTACAAATGTGAACTGACGTTCAAAAATAAAACATTTGAAAACGGACCATTTTCCACATTTCTGAAGCATGACGTAATGGGGGGGTGTTATCTCTTTTGTCGAAAATCAGCCGTTTTTGCTCGAACATTAAATGCCTCCAAATGGTATTTAATTAACTTCCCGGGGTGAAGAAACCCTTTTTGAGAACTCAGAGTGAGTAAATTGGCCATTTTCATGCACTTTTAACCATTCCATAAATCTTGTGTTTTGGGCCCCTGGAAGCATGAAAATCACTTTAAACATGCTAATTTTAGCTCTAACACTGATGATCCACCTACAAATGTGAACTGACGTTCAAAAATAAAACATTTGAAAACGGACCATTTTCCACATTTCTGAAGCATGACGTAATGGGGGGGTGTTATCTCTTTTGTCGAAAATCAGCCGTTTTTGCTCGAACATTAAATGCCTCCAAATGGTATTTAATTAACTTCCCGGGGTGAAGAAACCCTTTTTGAGAACTCAGAGTGAGTAAATTGGCCATTTTCATGCACTTTTAACCATTCCATAAATCTTGTGTTTTGGGCCCCTGGAAGCATGAAAATCACTTTAAACATGCTAATTTTAGCTCTAACACTGATGATCCACCTACAAATGTGAACTGACGTTCAAAAATAAAACATTTGAAAACGGACCATTTTCCACATTTCTGAAGCATGACGTAATGGGGGGGTGTTATCTCTTTTGTCGAAAATCAGCCGTTTTTGCTCGAACATTAAATGCCTCCAAATGGTATTTAATTAACTTCCCGGGGTGAAGAAACCCTTTTTAGAACTCAGAGTGAGTAAATTGGCCATTTTCATGCACTTTTAACCATTCCATAAATCTTGTGTTTTGGGCCCCTGGAAGCATGAAAATCACTTTAAACATGCTAATTTTAGCTCTAACACTGATGATCCACCTACAAATGTGAACTGACGTTCAAAAATAAAACATTTGAAAACTGACCATTTTCCACATTTCTGAAGCATGACGTAATGGGGGGGTGTTATCTCTTTTGTCGAAAATCAGCCGTTTTTGCTCGAACATTAAATGCCTCCAAATGGTATTTAATTAACTTCCCGAGCCCCTGGAAGCATGAAAATCACTTTAAACATGCTAAATTTAGCTCTAACACTGATGATCCACCTACAAATGTGAACTGACGTTCAAAAATAAAACATTTGAAAACGGACCATTTTCCACATTTCTGAAGCATGACGTAATGGGGGGGTGTTATCTCTTTTGTCGAAAATCAGCCGTTTTTGCTCGAACATTAAATGCCTCCAAATGGTATTTAATTAACTTCCCGGGGTGAAGAAACCCTTTTTGAGAACTCAGAGTGAGTAAATTGGCCATTTTCATGCACTTTTAACCATTCCATAAATCTTGTGTTTTGGGCCCCTGGAAGCATGAAAATCACTTTAAACATGCTAATTTTAGCTCTAACACTGATGATCCACCTACAAATGTGAACTGACGTTCAAAAATAAAACATTTGAAAACGGACCATTTTCCACATTTCTGAAGCATGACGTAATGGGGGGGTGTTATCTCTTTTGTCGAAAATCAGCCGTTTTTGCTCGAACATTAAATGCCTCCAAATGGTATTTAATTAACTTCCCGAGCCCCTGGAAGCATGAAAATCACTTTAAACATGCTAATTTTAGCTCTAACACTGATGATCCACCTACAAATGTGAACTGACGTTCAAAAATAAAACATTTGAAAATGGACCATTTTCCACATTTCTGAAGCATGACGTAATGGGGGGGTGTTATCTCTTTTGTCGAAAATCAGCCGTTTTTGCTCGAACATTAAATGCCTCCAAATGGTATTTAATTAACTTCCCGAGCCCCTGGAAGCATGAAAATCACTTTAAACATGCTAATTTTAGCTCTAACACTGATGATCCACCTACAAATGTGAACTGACGTTCAAAAATAAAACATTTGAAAACGGACCATTTTCCACATTTCTGAAGCATGACGTAATGGGGGGGTGTTATCTCTTTTGTCGAAAATCAGCCGTTTTTGCTCGAACATTAAATGCCTCCAAATGGTATTTAATTAACTTCCCGGGGTGAAGAAACCCTTTTTGAGAACTCAGAGTGAGTAAATTGGCCATTTTCATGCACTTTTAACCATTCCATAAATCTTGTGTTTTGGGCCCCTGGAAGCATGAAAATCACTTTAAACATGCTAATTTTAGCTCTAACACTGATGATCCACCTACAAATGTGAACTGACGTTCAAAAATAAAACATTTGAAAACGGACCATTTTCCACATTTCTGAAGCATGACGTAATGGGGGGGTGTTATCTCTTTTGTCGAAAATCAGCCGTTTTTGCTCGAACATTAAATGCCTCCAAATGGTATTTAATTAACTTCCCGGGGTGAAGAAACCCTTTTTGAGAACTCAGAGTGAGTAAATTGGCCATTTTCATGCACTTTTAACCATTCCATAAATCTTGTGTTTTGGGCCCCTGGAAGCATGAAAATCACTTTAAACATGCTAATTTTAGCTCTAACACTGATGATCCACCTACAAATGTGAACTGACGTTCAAAAATAAAACATTTGAAAACGGACCATTTTCCACATTTCTGAAGCATGACGTAATGGGGGGGTGTTATCTCTTTTGTCGAAAATCAGCCGTTTTTGCTCGAACATTAAATGCCTCCAAATGGTATTTAATTAACTTCCCGAGCCCCTGGAAGCATGAAAATCACTTTAAACATGCTAATTTTAGCTCTAACACTGATGATCCACCTACAAATGTGAACTGACGTTCAAAAATAAAACATTTGAAAACGGACCATTTTCCACATTTCTGAAGCATGACGTAATGGGGGGGTGTTATCTCTTTTGTCGAAAATCAGCCGTTTTTGCTCGAACATTAAATGCCTCCAAATGGTATTTAATTAACTTCCCGAGCCCCTGGAAGCATGAAAATCACTTTAAACATGCTAATTTTAGCTCTAACACTGATGATCCACCTACAAATGTGAACTGACGTTCAAAAATAAAACATTTGAAAACGGACAATTTTCCACATTTCTGAAGCATGACGTAATGGGGGGGTGTTATCTCTTTTGTCGAAAATCAGCCGTTTTTGCTCGAACATTAAATGCCTCCAAATGGTATTTAATTAACTTCCCGGGGTGAAGAAACCCTTTTTGAGAACTCAGAGTGAGTAAATTGGCCATTTTCATGCACTTTTAACCATTCCATAAATCTTGTGTTTTGGGCCCCTGGAAGCATGAAAATCACTTTAAACATGCTAATTTTAGCTCTAACACTGATGATCCACCTACAAATGTGAACTGACGTTCAAAAATAAAACATTTGAAAACGGACCATTTTCCACATTTCTGAAGCATGACGTAATGGGGGGGTGTTATCTCTTTTGTCGAAAATCAGCCGTTTTTGCTCGAACATTAAATGCCTCCAAATGGTATTTAATTAACTTCCCGAGCCCCTGGAAGCATGAAAATCACTTTAAACATGCTAATTTTAGCTCTAACACTGATGATCCACCTACAAATGTGAACTGACGTTCAAAAATAAAACATTTGAAAACGGACCATTTTCCACATTTCTGAAGCATGACGTAATGGGGGGGTGTTATCTCTTTTGTCGAAAATCAGCCGTTTTTGCTCGAACATTAAATGCCTCCAAATGGTATTTAATTAACTTCCCGGGGTGAAGAAACCCTTTTTGAGAACTCAGAGTGAGTAAATTGGCCATTTTCATGCACTTTTAACCATTCCATAAATCTTGTGTTTTGGGCCCCTGGAAGCATGAAAATAACTTTAAACATGCTAATTTTAGCTCTAACACTGATGATCCACCTACAAATGTGAACTGACGTTCAAAAATAAAACATTTGAAAACGGACCATTTTCCACATTTCTGAAGCATGACGTAATGGGGGGGTGTTATCTCTTTTGTCGAAAATCAGCCGTTTTTGCTCGAACATTAAATGCCTCCAAATGGTATTTAATTAACTTCCCGAGCCCCTGGAAGCATGAAAATCACTTTAAACATGCTAATTTTAGCTCTAACACTGATGATCCACCTACAAATGTGAACTGGCGTTCAAAAATAAAACATTTGAAAACGGACCATTTTCCACATTTCTGAAGCATGACGTAATGGGGGGGTGTTATCTCTTTTGTCGAAAATCAGCCGTTTTTGCTCGAACATTAAATGCCTCCAAATGGTATTTAATTAACTTCCCGGGGTGAAGAAACCCTTTTTGAGAACTCAGAGTGAGTAAATTGGCCATTTTCATGCACTTTTAACCATTCCATAAATCTTGTGTTTTGGGCCCCTGGAAGCATGAAAATCACTTTAAACATGCTAATTTTAGCTCTAACACTGATGATCCACCTACAAATGTGAACTGACGTTCAAAAATAAAACATTTGAAAACGGACCATTTTCCACATTTCTGAAGCATGACGTAATGGGGGGGTGTTATCTCTTTTGTCGAAAATCAGCCGTTTTTGCTCGAACATTAAATGCCTCCAAATGGTATTTAATTAACTTCCCGGGGTGAAGAAACCCTTTTTGAGAACTCAGAGTGAGTAAATTGGCCATTTTCATGCACTTTTAACCATTCCATAAATCTTGTGTTTTGGGCCCCTGGAAGCATGAAAATCACTTTAAACATGCTAATTTTAGCTCTAACACTGATGATCCACCTACAAATGTGAACTGACGTTCAAAAATAAAACATTTGAAAACGGACCATTTTCCACATTTCTGAAGCATGACGTAATGGGGGGGTGTTATCTCTTTTGTCGAAAATCAGCCGTTTTTGCTCGAACATTAAATGCCTCCAAATGGTATTTAATTAACTTCCCGAGCCCCTGGAAGCATGAAAATCACTTTAAACATGCTAATTTTAGCTCTAACACTGATGATCCACCTACAAATGTGAACTGACGTTCAAAAATAAAACATTTGAAAACGGACCATTTTCCACATTTCTGAAGCATGACGTAATGGGGGGGTGTTATCTCTTTTGTCGAAAATCAGCCGTTTTTGCTCGAACATTAAATGCCTCCAAATGGTATTTAATTAACTTCCCGAGCCCCTGGAAGCATGAAAATCACTTTAAACATGCTAATTTTAGCTCTAACACTGATGATCCACCTACAAATGTGAACTGACGTTCAAAAATAAAACATTTGAAAACGGACCATTTTCCACATTTCTGAAGCATGACGTAATGGGGGGGTGTTATCTCTTTTGTCGAAAATCAGCCGTTTTTGCTCGAACATTAAATGCCTCCAAATGGTATTTAATTAACTTCCCGGGGTGAAGAAACCCTTTTTGAGAACTCAGAGTGAGTAAATTGGCCATTTTCATGCACTTTTAACCATTCCATAAATCTTGTGTTTTGGGCCCCTGGAAGCATGAAAATCACTTTAAACATGCTAATTTTAGCTCTAACACTGATGATCCACCTACAAATGTGAACTGACGTTCAAAAATAAAACATTTGAAAACGGACCATTTTCCACATTTCTGAAGCATGACGTAATGGGGGGGTGTTATCTCTTTTGTCGAAAATCAGCCGTTTTTGCTCGAACATTAAATGCCTCCAAATGGTATTTAATTAACTTCCCGGGGTGAAGAAACCCTTTTTGAGAACTCAGAGTGAGTAAATTGGCCATTTTCATGCACTTTTAACCATTCCATAAATCTTGTGTTTTGGGCCCCTGGAAGCATGAAAATCACTTTAAACATGCTAATTTTAGCTCTAACACTGATGATCCACCTACAAATGTGAACTGACGTTCAAAAATAAAACATTTGAAAACGGACCATTTTCCACATTTCTGAAGCATGATGTAATGGGGGGTGTTATCTCTTTTGTCGAAAATCAGCCGTTTTGCTCGAACATTAAATGCCTCCAAATGGTATTTAATTAACTTCCCGGGGTGAAGAAACCCTTTTTGAGAACTCAGAGTGAGTAAATTGGCCATTTTCATGCACTTTTAACCATTCCATAAATCTTGTGTTTTGGGCCCCTGGAAGCATGAAAATCACTTTAAACATGCTAATTTTAGCTCTAACACTGATGATCCACCTACAAATGTGAACTGACGTTCAAAAATAAAACATTTGAAAACGGACCATTTTCCACATTTCTGAAGCATGACGTAATGGGGGGGTGTTATCTCTTTTGTCGAAAATCAGCCGTTTTTGCTCGAACATTAAATGCCTCCAAATGGTATTTAATTAACTTCCCGGGGTGAAGAAACCCTTTATGAGAACTCAGAGTGAGTAAATTGGCCATTTTCATGCACTTTTAACCATTCCATAAATCTTGTGTTTTGGGCCCCTGGAAGAATGAAAATCACTTTAAACATGCTAATTTTAGCTCTAACACTGATGATCCACCTACAAATGTGAACTGACGTTCAAAAATAAAACATTTGAAAACGGACCATTTTCCACATTTCTGAAGCATGACGTAATGGGGGGGTGTTATCTCTTTTGTCGAAAATCAGCCGTTTTTGCTCGAACATTAAATGCCTCCAAATGGTATTTAATTAACTTCCCGAGCCCCTGGAAGCATGAAAATCACTTTAAACATGCTAATTTTAGCTCTAACACTGATGATCCACCTACAAATGTGAACTGACGTTCAAAAATAAAACATTTGAAAACGGACCATTTTCCACATTTCTGAAGCATGACGTAATGGGGGGGTGTTATCTCTTTTGTCGAAAATCAGCCGTTTTTGCTCGAACATTAAATGCCTCCAAATGGTATTTAATTAACTTCCCGGGGTGAAGAAACCCTTTATGAGAACTCAGAGTGAGTAAATTGGCCATTTTCATGCACTTTTAACCATTCCATAAATCTTGTGTTTTGGGCCCCTGGAAGAATGAAAATCACTTTAAACATGCTAATTTTAGCTCTAACACTGATGATCCACCTACAAATGTGAACTGACGTTCAAAAATAAAACATTTGAAAACGGACCATTTTCCACATTTCTGAAGCATGACGTAATGGGGGGGTGTTATCTCTTTTGTCGAAAATCAGCCGTTTTTGCTCGAACATTAAATGCCTCCAAATGGTATTTAATTAACTTCCCGAGCCCCTGGAAGCATGAAAATCACTTTAAACATGCTAATTTTAGCTCTAACACTGATGATCCACCTACAAATGTGAACTGACGTTCAAAAATAAAACATTTGAAAACGGACCATTTTCCACATTTCTGAAGCATGACGTAATGGGGGGGTGTTATCTCTTTTGTCGAAAATCAGCCGTTTTTGCTCGAACATTAAATGCCTCCAAATGGTATTTAATTAACTTCCCGAGCCCCTGGAAGCATGAAAATCACTTTAAACATGCTAATTTTAGCTCTAACACTGATGATCCACCTACAAATGTGAACTGACGTTCAAAAATAAAACATTTGAAAACGGACCATTTTCCACATTTCTGAAGCATGACGTAATGGGGGGGTGTTATCTCTTTTGTCGAAAATCAGCCGTTTTTGCTCGAACATTAAATGCCTCCAAATGGTATTTAATTAACTTCCCGAGCCCCTGGAAGCATGAAAATCACTTTAAACATGCTAATTTTAGCTCTAACACTGATGATCCACCTACAAATGTGAACTGACGTTCAAAAATAAAACATTTGAAAACGGACCATTTTCCACATTTCTGAAGCATGACGTAATGGGGGGGTGTTATCTCTTTTGTCGAAAATCAGCCGTTTTTGCTCGAACATTAAATGCCTCCAAATGGTATTTAATTAACTTCCCGAGCCCCTGGAAGCATGAAAATCACTTTAAACATGCTAATTTTAGCTCTAACACTGATGATCCACCTACAAATGTGAACTGACGTTCAAAAATAAAACATTTGAAAACGGACCATTTTCCACATTTCTGAAGCATGACGTAATGGGGGGGTGTTATCTCTTTTGTCGAAAATCAGCCGTTTTTGCTCGAACATTAAATGCCTCCAAATGGTATTTAATTAACTTCCCGAGCCCCTGGAAGCATGAAAATCACTTTAAACATGCTAATTTTAGCTCTAACACTGATGATCCACCTACAAATGTGAACTGACGTTCAAAAATAAAACATTTGAAAACGGACCATTTTCCACATTTCTGAAGCATGACGTAATGGGGGGGTGTTATCTCTTTTGTCGAAAATCAGCCGTTTTTGCTCGAACATTAAATGCCTCCAAATGGTATTTAATTAACTTCCCGGGGTGAAGAAACCCTTTTTGAGAACTCAGAGTGAGTAAATTGGCCATTTTCATGCACTTTTAACCATTCCATAAATCTTGTGTTTTGGGCCCCTGGAAGCATGAAAATCACTTTAAACATGCTAATTTTAGCTCTAACACTGATGATCCACCTACAAATGTGAACTGACGTTCAAAAATAAAACATTTGAAAACGGACCATTTTCCACATTTCTGAAGCATGACGTAATGGGGGGGTGTTATCTCTTTTGTCGAAAATCAGCCGTTTTTGCTCGAACATTAAATGCCTCCAAATGGTATTTAATTAACTTCCCGAGCCCCTGGAAGCATGAAAATCACTTTAAACATGCTAATTTTAGCTCTAACACTGATGATCCACCTACAAATGTGAACTGACGTTCAAAAATAAAACATTTGAAAACGGACCATTTTCCACATTTCTGAAGCATGACGTAATGGGGGGGTGTTATCTCTTTTGTCGAAAATCAGCCGTTTTTGCTCGAACATTAAATGCCTCCAAATGGTATTTAATTAACTTCCCGAGCCCCTGAAAGCATGAAAATCACTTTAAACATGCTAATTTTAGCTCTAACACTGATGATCCACCTACAAATGTGAACTGACGTTCAAAAATAAAACATTTGAAAACGGACCATTTTCCACATTTCTGAAGCATGACGTAATGGGGGGGTGTTATCTCTTTTGTCGAAAATCAGCCGTTTTGCTCGAACATTAAATGCCTCCAAATGGTATTTAATTAACTTCCCGGGGTGAAGAAACCCTTTTTGAGAACTCAGAGTGAGTAAATTGGCCATTTTCATGCACTTTTAACCATTCCATAAATCTTGTGTTTTGGGCCCCTGGAAGCATGAAAATCACTTTAAACATGCTAATTTTAGCTCTAACACTGATGATCCACCTACAAATGTGAACTGACGTTCAAAAATAAAACATTTGAAAACGGACCATTTTCCACATTTCTGAAGCATGACGTAATGGGGGGGTGTGTTATCTCTTTTGTCGAAAATCAGCCGTTTTTGCTCGAACATTAAATGCCTCCAAATGGTATTTAATTAACTTCCCGAGCCCCTGGAAGCATGAAAATCACTTTAAACATGCTAATTTTAGCTCTAACACTGATGATCCACCTACAAATGTGAACTGACGTTCAAAAATAAAACATTTGAAAACGGACCATTTTCCACATTTCTGAAGCATGACGTAATGGGGGGGTGTTATCTCTTTTGTCGAAAATCAGCCGTTTTTGCTCGAACATTAAATGCCTCCAAATGGTATTTAATTAACTTCCCGAGCCCCTGGAAGCATGAAAATCACTTTAAACATGCTAATTTTAGCTCTAACACTGATGATCCACCTACAAATGTGAACTGACGTTCAAAAATAAAACATTTGAAAACGGACCATTTTCCACATTTCTGAAGCATGACGTAATGGGGGGGTGTTATCTCTTTTGTCGAAAATCAGCCGTTTTTGCTCGAACATTAAATGCCTCCAAATGGTATTTAATTAACTTCCCGGGGTGAAGAAACCCTTTTTGAGAACTCAGAGTGAGTAAATTGGCCATTTTCATGCACTTTTAACCATTCCATAAATCTTGTGTTTTGGGCCCCTGGAAGCATGAAAATCACTTTAAACATGCTAATTTTAGCTCTAACACTGATGATCCACCTACAAATGTGAACTGACGTTCAAAAATAAAACATTTGAAAACGGACCATTTTCCACATTTCTGAAGCATGACGTAATGGGGGGGTGTTATCTCTTTTGTCGAAAATCAGCCGTTTTTGCTCGAACATTAAATGCCTCCAAATGGTATTTAATTAACTTCCCGAGCCCCTGGAAGCATGAAAATCACTTTAAACATGCTAATTTTAGCTCTAACACTGATGATCCACCTACAAATGTGAACTGACGTTCAAAAATAAAACATTTGAAAACGGACCATTTTCCACATTTCTGAAGCATGACGTAATGGGGGGTGTTATCTCTTTTGTCGAAAATCAGCCGTTTTTGCTCGATCATTAAATGCCTCCAAATGGTATTTAATTAACTTCCCGAGCCCCTGGAAGCATGAAAATCACTTTAAACATGCTAATTTTAGCTCTAACACTGATGATCCACCTACAAATGTGAACTGACGTTCAAAAATAAAACATTTGAAAACGGACCATTTTCCACATTTCTGAAGCATGACGTAATGGGGGGGTGTTATCTCTTTTGTCGAAAATCAGCCGTTTTTGCTCGAACATTAAATGCCTCCAAATGGTATTTAATTAACTTCCCGAGCCCCTGGAAGCATGAAAATCACTTTAAACATGCTAATTTTAGCTCTAACACTGATGATCCACCTACAAATGTGAACTGACGTTCAAAAATAAAACATTTGAAAACGGACCATTTTCCACATTTCTGAAGCATGACGTAATGGGGGGGTGTTATCTCTTTTGTCGAAAATCAGCCGTTTTTGCTCGAACATTAAATGCCTCCAAATGGTATTTAATTAACTTCCCGAGCCCCTGGAAGCATGAAAATCACTTTAAACATGCTAATTTTAGCTCTAACACTGATGATCCACCTACAAATGTGAACTGACGTTCAAAAATAAAACATTTGAAAACGGACCATTTTCCACATTTCTGAAGCATGACGTAATGGGGGGGTGTTATCTCTTTTGTCGAAAATCAGCCGTTTTTGCTCGAACATTAAATGCCTCCAAATGGTATTTAATTAACTTCCCGAGCCCCTGGAAGCATGAAAATCACTTTAAACATGCTAATTTTAGCTCTAACACTGATGATCCACCTACAAATGTGAACTGACGTTCAAAAATAAAACATTTGAAAACGGACCATTTTCCACATTTCTGAAGCATGACGTAATGGGGGGGTGTTATCTCTTTTGTCGAAAATCAGCCGTTTTTGCTCGAACATTAAATGCCTCCAAATGGTATTTAATTAACTTCCCGAGCCCCTGGAAGCATGAAAATCACTTTAAACATGCTAATTTTAGCTCTAACACTGATGATCCACCTACAAATGTGAACTGACGTTCAAAAATAAAACATTTGAAAACGGACCATTTTCCACATTTCTGAAGCATGACGTAATGGGGGGGTGTTATCTCTTTTGTCGAAAATCAGCCGTTTTTGCTCGAACATTAAATGCCTCCAAATGGTATTTAATTAACTTCCCGAGCCCCTGGAAGCATGAAAATCACTTTAAACATGCTAATTTTAGCTCTAACACTGATGATCCACCTACAAATGTGAACTGACGTTCAAAAATAAAACATTTGAAAACGGACCATTTTCCACATTTCTGAAGCATGACGTAATGGGGGGGTGTTATCTCTTTTGTCGAAAATCAGCCGTTTTTGCTCGAACATTAAATGCCTCCAAATGGTATTTAATTAACTTCCCGAGCCCCTGGAAGCATGAAAATCACTTTAAACATGCTAATTTTAGCTCTAACACTGATGATCCACCTACAAATGTGAACTGACGTTCAAAAATAAAACATTTGAAAACGGACCATTTTCCACATTTCTGAAGCATGACGTAATGGGGGGGTGTTATCTCTTTTGTCGAAAATCAGCCGTTTTTGCTCGAACATTAAATGCCTCCAAATGGTATTTAATTAACTTCCCGAGCCCCTGGAAGCATGAAAATCACTTTAAACATGCTAATTTTAGCTCTAACACTGATGATCCACCTACAAATGTGAACTGACGTTCAAAAATAAAACATTTGAAAACGGACCATTTTCCACATTTCTGAAGCATGACGTAATGGGGGGGTGTTATCTCTTTTGTCGAAAATCAGCCGTTTTTGCTCGAACATTAAATGCCTCCAAATGGTATTTAATTAACTTCCCGAGCCCCTGGAAGCATGAAAATCACTTTAAACATGCTAATTTTAGCTCTAACACTGATGATCCACCTACAAATGTGAACTGACGTTCAAAAATAAAACATTTGAAAACGGACCATTTTCCACATTTCTGAAGCATGACGTAATGGGGGGGTGTTATCCCTTTTGTCGAAAATCAGCCGTTTTTGCTCGAACATTAAATGCCTCCAAATGGTATTTAATTAACTTCCCGGGGTGAAGAAACCCTTTTTGAGAACTCAGAGTGAGTAAATTGGCCATTTTCATGCACTTTTAACCATTCCATAAATCTTGTGTTTTGGGCCCCTGGAAGCATGAAAATCACTTTAAACATGCTAATTTTAGCTCTAACACTGATGATCCACCTACAAATGTGAACTGACGTTCAAAAATAAAACATTTGAAAACGGACCATTTTCCACATTTCTGAAGCATGACGTAATGGGGGGGTGTTATCTCTTTTGTCGAAAATCAGCCGTTTATGCTCGAACATTAAATGCCTCCAAATGGTATTTAATTAACTTCCCGAGCCCCTGGAAGCATGAAAATCACTTTAAACATGCTAATTTTAGCTCTAACACTGATGATCCACCTACAAATGTGAACTGACGTTCAAAAATAAAACATTTGAAAACGGACCATTTTCCACATTTCTGAAGCATGACGTAATGGGGGGGTGTTATCTCTTTTGTCGAAAATCAGCCGTTTTTGCTCGAACATTAAATGCCTCCAAATGGTATTTAATTAACTTCCCGAGCCCCTGGAAGCATGAAAATCACTTTAAACATGCTAATTTTAGCTCTAACACTGATGATCCACCTACAAATGTGAACTGACGTTCAAAAATAAAACATTTGAAAACGGACCATTTTCCACATTTCTGAAGCATGACGTAATGGGGGGGTGTTATCTCTTTTGTCGAAAATCAGCCGTTTTTGCTCGAACATTAAATGCCTCCAAATGGTATTTAATTAACTTCCCGGGGTGAAGAAACCCTTTTTGAGAACTCAGAGTGAGTAAATTGGCCATTTTCATGCACTTTTAACCATTCCATAAATCTTGTGTTTTGGGCCCCTGGAAGCATGAAAATCACTTTAAACATGCTAATTTTAGCTCTAACACTGATGATCCACCTACAAATGTGAACTGACGTTCAAAAATAAAACATTTGAAAACGGACCATTTTCCACATTTCTGAAGCATGACGTAATGGGGGGGTGTTATCTCTTTTGTCGAAAATCAGCCGTTTTTGCTCGAACATTAAATGCCTCCAAATGGTATTTAATTAACTTCCCGAGCCCCTGGAAGCATGAAAATCACTTTAAACATGCTAATTTTAGCTCTAACACTGATGATCCACCTACAAATGTGAACTGACGTTCAAAAATAAAACATTTGAAAACGGACCATTTTCCACATTTCTGAAGCATGACGTAATGGGGGGGTGTTATCTCTTTTGTCGAAAATCAGCCGTTTTTGCTCGAACATTAAATTCCTCCAAATGGTATTTAATTAACTTCCCGAGCCCCTGGAAGCATGAAAATCACTTTAAACATGCTAATTTTAGCTCTAACACTGATGATCCACCTACAAATGTGAACTGACGTTCAAAAATAAAACATTTGAAAACGGACCATTTTCCACATTTCTGAAGCATGACGTAATGGGGGGGTGTTATCTCTTTTGTCGAAAATCAGCCGTTTTTGCTCGAACATTAAATGCCTCCAAATGGTATTTAATTAACTTCCCGGGGTGAAGAAACCCTTTTTGAGAACTCAGAGTGAGTAAATTGGCCATTTTCATGCACTTTTAACCATTCCATAAATCTTGTGTTTTGGGCCCCTGGAAGCATGAAAATCACTTTAAACATGCTAATTTTAGCTCTAACACTGATGATCCACCTACAAATGTGAACTGACGTTCAAAAATAAAACATTTGAAAACGGACCATTTTCCACATTTCTGAAGCATGACGTAATGGGGGGGTGTTATCTCTTTTGTCGAAAATCAGCCGTTTTTGCTCGAACATTAAATGCCTCCAAATGGTATTTAATTAACTTCCCGAGCCCCTGGAAGCATGAAAATCACTTTAAACATGCTAATTTTAGCTCTAACACTGATGATCCACCTACAAATGTGAACTGACGTTCAAAAATAAAACATTTGAAAACGGACCATTTTCCACATTTCTGAAGCATGACGTAATGGGGGGGTGTTATCTCTTTTGTCGAAAATCAGCCGTTTTTGCTCGAACATTAAATGCCTCCAAATGGTATTTAATTAACTTCCCGGGGTGAAGAAACCCTTTTTGAGAACTCAGAGTGAGTAAATTGGCCATTTTCATGCACTTTTAACCATTCCATAAATCTTGTGTTTTGGGCCCCTGGAAGCATGAAAATCACTTTAAACATGCTAATTTTAGCTCTAACACTGATGATCCACCTACAAATGTGAACTGACGTTCAAAAATAAAACATTTGAAAACGGACCATTTTCCACATTTCTGAAGCATGACGTAATGGGGGGGTGTTATCTCTTTTGTCGAAAATCAGCCGTTTTTGCTCGAACATTAAATGCCTCCAAATGGTATTTAATTAACTTCCCGGGGTGAAGAAACCCTTTTTGAGAACTCAGAGTGAGTAAATTGGCCATTTTCATGCACTTTTAACCATTCCATAAATCTTGTGTTTTGGGCCCCTGGAAGATTGAAAATCACTTTAAACATGCTAATTTTAGCTCTAACACTGATGATCCACCTACAAATGTGAACTGACGTTCAAAAATAAAACATTTGAAAACGGACCATTTTCCACATTTCTGAAGCATGACGTAATGGGGTGGTGTTATCTCTTTTGTCGAAAATCAGCCGTTTTTGCTCGAACATTAAATGCCTCCAAATGGTATTTAATTAACTTCCCGAGCCCCTGGAAGCATGACAATCACTTTAAACATGCTAATTTTAGCTCTAACACTGATGATCCACCTACAAATGTGAACTGACGTTCAAAAATAAAACATTTGAAAACGGACCATTTTCCACATTTCTGAAGCATGACGTAATGGGGGGGTGTTATCTCTTTTGTCGAAAATCAGCCGTTTTTGCTCGAACATTAAATGCCTCCAAATGGTATTTAATTAACTTCCCGAGCCCCTGGAAGCATGAAAATCACTTTAAACATGCTAATTTTAGCTCTAACACTGATGATCCACCTACAAATGTGAACTGACGTTCAAAAATAAAACATTTGAAAACGGACCATTTTCCACATTTCTGAAGCATGACGTAATGGGGGGGTGTTATCTCTTTTGTCGAAAATCAGCCGTTTTTGCACGAACATTAAATGCCTCCAAATGGTATTTAATTAACTTCCCGAGCCCCTGGAAGCATGAAAATCACTTTAAACATGCTAATTTTAGCTCTAACACTGATGATCCACCTACAAATGTGAACTGACGTTCAAAAATAAAACATTTGAAAACGGACCATTTTCCACATTTCTGAAGCATGACGTAATGGGGGGGTGTTATCTCTTTTGTCGAAAATCAGCCGTTTTTGCTCGAACATTAAATGCCTCCAAATGGTATTTAATTAACTTCCCGGGGTGAAGAAACCCTTTTTGAGAACTCAGAGTGAGTAAATTGGCCATTTTCATGCACTTTTAACCATTCCATAAATCTTGTGTTTTGGGCCCCTGGAAGCATGAAAATCACTTTAAACATGCTAATTTTAGCTCTAACACTGATGATCCACCTACAAATGTGAACTGACGTTCAAAAATAAAACATTTGAAAACGGACCATTTTCCACATTTCTGAAGCATGACGTAATGGGGGGGTGTTATCTCTTTTGTCGAAAATCAGCCGTTTTTGCTCGAACATTAAATGCCTCCAAATGGTATTTAATTAACTTCCCGGGGTGAAGAAACCCTTTTTGAGAACTTAGAGTGAGTAAATTGGCCATTTTCATGCACTTTTAACCATTCCATAAATCTTGTGTTTTGGGCCCCTGGAAGATTGAAAATCACTTTAAACATGCTAATTTTAGCTCTAACACTGATGATCCACCTACAAATGTGAACTGACGTTCAAAAATAAAACATTTGAAAACGGACCATTTTCCACATTTCTGAAGCATGACGTAATGGGGGGGTGTTATCTCTTTTGTCGAAAATCAGCCGTTTTTGCTCGAACATTAAATGCCTCCAAATGGTATTTAATTAACTTCCCGAGCCCCTGGAAGCATGACAATCACTTTAAACATGCTAATTTTAGCTCTAACACTGATGATCCACCTACAAATGTGAACTGACGTTCAAAAATAAAACATTTGAAAACGGACCATTTTCCACATTTCTGAAGCATGACGTAATGGGGGGGTGTTATCTCTTTTGTCGAAAATCAGCCGTTTTTGCTCGAACATTAAATGCCTCCAAATGGTATTTAATTAACTTCCCGAGCCCCTGGAAGCATGAAAATCACTTTAAACATGCTAATTTTAGCTCTAACACTGATGATCCACCTACAAATGTGAACTGACGTTCAAAAATAAAACATTTGAAAACGGACCATTTTCCACATTTCTGAAGCATGACGTAATGGGGGGGTGTTATCTCTTTTGTCGAAAATCAGCCGTTTTTGCACGAACATTAAATGCCTCCAAATGGTATTTAATTAACTTCCCGAGCCCCTGGAAGCATGAAAATCACTTTAAACATGCTAATTTTAGCTCTAACACTGATGATCCACCTACAAATGTGAACTGACGTTCAAAAATAAAACATTTGAAAACGGACCATTTTCCACATTTCTGAAGCATGACGTAATGGGGGGGTGTTATCTCTTTTGTCGAAAATCAGCCGTTTTTGCTCGAACATTAAATGCCTCCAAATGGTATTTAATTAACTTCCCGAGCCCCTGGAAGCATGAAAATCACTTTAAACATGCTAATTTTAGCTCTAACACTGATGATCCACCTACAAATGTGAACTGACGTTCAAAAATAAAACATTTGAAAACGGACCATTTTCCACATTTCTGAAGCATGACGTAATGGGGGGGTGTTATCTCTTTTGTCGAAAATCAGCCGTTTTTGCTCGAACATTAAATGCCTCCAAATGGTATTTAATTAACTTCCCGAGCCCCTGGAAGCATGAAAATCACTTTAAACATGCTAATTTTAGCTCTAACACTGATGATCCACCTACAAATGTGAACTGACGTTCAAAAATAAAACATTTGAAAACGGACCATTTTCCACATTTCTGAAGCATGACGTAATGGGGGGGTGTTATCTCTTTTGTCGAAAATCAGCCGTTTTTGCTCGAACATTAAATGCCTCCAAATGGTATTTAATTAACTTCCCGAGCGCCTGGAAGCATGAAAATCACTTTAAACATGCTAATTTTAGCTCTAACACTGATGATCCACCTACAAATGTGAACTGACGTTCAAAAATAAAACATTTGAAAACGGACCATTTTCCACATTTCTGAAGCATGACGTAATGGGGGGGTGTTATCTCTTTTGTCGAAAATCAGCCGTTTTTGCTCGAACATTAAATGCCTCCAAATGGTATTTAATTAACTTCCCGAGCCCCTGGAAGCATGAAAATCACTTTAAACATGCTAATTTTAGCTCTAACACTGATGATCCACCTACAAATGTGAACTGACGTTCAAAAATAAAACATTTGAAAACGGACCATTTTCCACATTTCTGAAGCATGACGTAATGGGGGGGTGTTATCTCTTTTGTCGAAAATCAGCCGTTTTTGCTCGAACATTAAATGCCTCCAAATGGTATTTAATTAACTTCCCGAGCCCCTGGAAGCATGAAAATCACTTTAAACATGCTAATTTTAGCTCTAACACTGATGATCCACCTACAAATGTGAACTGACGTTCAAAAATAAAACATTTGAAAACGGACCATTTTCCACATTTCTGAAGCATGACGTAATGGGGGGGTGTTATCTCTTTTGTCGAAAATCAGCCGTTTTTGCTCGAACATTAAATGCCTCCAAATGGTATTTAATTAACTTCCCGAGCCCCTGGAAGCATGAAAATCACTTTAAACATGCTAATTTTAGCTCTAACACTGATGATCCACCTACAAATGTGAACTGACGTTCAAAAATAAAACATTTGAAAACGGACCATTTTCCACATTTCTGAAGCATGACGTAATGGGGGGGTGTTATCTCTTTTGTCGAAAATCAGCCGTTTTTGCTCGAACATTAAATGCCTCCAAATGGTATTTAATTAACTTCCCGAGCCCCTGGAAGCATGAAAATCACTTTAAACATGCTAATTTTAGCTCTAACACTGATGATCCACCTACAAATGTGAACTGACGTTCAAAAATAAAACATTTGAAAACGGACCATTTTCCACATTTCTGAAGCATGACGTAATGGGGGGGTGTTATCTCTTTTGTCGAAAATCAGCCGTTTTTGCTCGAACATTAAATGCCTCCAAATGGTATTTAATTAACTTCCCGAGCCCCTGGAAGCATGAAAATCACTTTAAACATGCTAATTTTAGCTCTAACACTGATGATCCACCTACAAATGTGAACTGACGTTCAAAAATAAAACATTTGAAAACGGACCATTTTCCACATTTCTGAAGCATGACGTAATGGGGGGGTGTTATCTCTTTTGTCGAAAATCAGCCGTTTTTGCTCGAACATTAAATGCCTCCAAATGGTATTTAATTAACTTCCCGGGGTGAAGAAACCCTTTTTGAGAACTCAGAGTGAGTAAATTGGCCATTTTCATGCACTTTTAACCATTCCATAAATCTTGTGTTTTGGGCCCCTGGAAGCATGAAAATCACTTTAAACATGCTAATTTTAGCTCTAACACTGATGATCCACCTACAAATGTGAACTGACGTTCAAAAATAAAACATTTGAAAACGGACCATTTTCCACATTTCTGAAGCATGACGTAATGGGGGGGTGTTATCTCTTTTGTCGAAAATCAGCCGTTTTTGCTCGAACATTAAATGCCTCCAAATGGTATTTAATTAACTTCCCGGGGTGAAGAAACCCTTTTTGAGAACTCAGAGTGAGTAAATTGGCCATTTTCATGCACTTTTAACCATTCCATAAATCTTGTGTTTTGGGCCCCTGGAAGCATGAAAATCACTTTAAACATGCTAATTTTAGCTCTAACACTGATGATCCACCTACAAATGTGAACTGACGTTCAAAAATAAAACATTTGAAAACGGACCATTTTCCACATTTCTGAAGCATGACGTAATGGGGGGGTGTTATCTCTTTTGTCGAAAATCAGCCGTTTTTGCTCGAACATTAAATGCCTCCAAATGGTATTTAATTAACTTCCCGAGCCCCTGGAAGCATGAAAATCACTTTAAACATGCTAATTTTAGCTCTAACACTGATGATCCACCTACAAATGTGAACTGACGTTCAAAAATAAAACATTTGAAAATGGACCATTTTCCACATTTCTGAAGCATGACGTAATGGGGGGGTGTTATCTCTTTTGTCGAAAATCAGCCGTTTTTGCTCGAACATTAAATGCCTCCAAATGGTATTTAATTAACTTCCCGGGGTGAAGAAACCCTTTTTGAGAACTCAGAGTGAGTAAATTGGCCATTTTCATGCACTTTTAACCATTCCATAAATCTTGTGTTTTGGGCCCCTGGAAGCATGAAAATCACTTTAAACATGCTAATTTTAGCTCTAACACTGATGATCCACCTACAAATGTGAACTGACGTTCAAAAATAAAACATTTGAAAACGGACCATTTTCCACATTTCTGAAGCATGACGTAATGGGGGGGTGTTCTCTCTTTTGTCGAAAATCAGCCGTTTTTGCTCGAACATTAAATGCCTCCAAATGGTATTTAATTAACTTCCCGAGCCCCTGGAAGCATGAAAATCACTTTAAACATGCTAATTTTAGCTCTAACACTGATGATCCACCTACAAATGTGAACTGACGTTCAAAAATAAAACATTTGAAAACGGACCATTTTCCACATTTCTGAAGCATGACGTAATGGGGGGGTGTTATCTCTTTTGTCGAAAATCAGCCGTTTTTGCTCGAACATTAAATGCCTCCAAATGGTATTTAATTACCTTCCCGAGCCCCTGGAAGCATGAAAATCACTTTAAACATGCTAATTTTAGCTCTAACACTGATGATCCACCTACAAATGTGAACTGACGTTCAAAAATAAAACATTTGAAAATGGACCATTTTCCACATTTCTGAAGCATGACGTAATGGGGGGGTGTTATCTCTTTTGTCGAAAATCAGCCGTTTTTGCTCGAACATTAAATGCCTCCAAATGGTATTTAATTAACTTCCCGGGGTGAAGAAACCCTTTTTGAGAACTCAGAGTGAGTAAATTGGCCATTTTCATGCACTTTTAACCATTCCATAAATCTTGTGTTTTGGGCCCCTGGAAGCATGAAAATCACTTTAAACATGCTAATTTTAGCTCTAACACTGATGATCCACCTACAAATGTGAACTGACGTTCAAAAATAAAACATTTGAAAACGGACCATTTTCCACATTTCTGAAGCATGACGTAATGGGGGGGTGTTATCTCTTTTGTCGAAAATCAGCCGTTTTTGCTCGAACATTAAATGCCTCCAAATGGTATTTAATTAACTTCCCGGGGTGAAGAAACCCTTATGGGGAACTCAGAGTGAGTAAATTGGCCATTTTCATGCACTTTTAACCATTCCATAAATCTTGTGTTTTGGGCCCCTGGAAGCATGAAAATCACTTTAAACATGCTAATTTTAGCTCTAACACTGATGATCCACCTACAAATGTGAACTGACGTTCAAAAATAAAACATTTGAAAACGGACCATTTTCCACATTTCTGAAGCATGACGTAATGGGGGGGTGTTATCTCTTTTGTCGAAAATCAGCCGTTTTTGCTCGAACATTAAATGCCTCCAAATGGTATTTAATTAACTTCCCGAGCCCCTGGAAGCATGAAAATCACTTTAAACATGCTAATTTTAGCTCTAACACTGATGATCCACCTACAAATGTGAACTGACGTTCAAAAATAAAACATTTGAAAATGGACCATTTTCCACATTTCTGAAGCATGACGTAATGGGGGGGTGTTATCTCTTTTGTCGAAAATCAGCCGTTTTTGCTCGAACATTAAATGCCTCCAAATGGTATTTAATTAACTTCCCGAGCCCCTGGAAGCATGAAAATCACTTTAAACATGCTAATTTTAGCTCTAACACTGATGATCCACCTACAAATGTGAACTGACGTTCAAAAATAAAACATTTGAAAACGGACCATTTTCCACATTTCTGAAGCATGACGTAATGGGGGGGTGTTATCTCTTTTGTCGAAAATCAGCCGTTTTTGCTCGAACATTAAATGCCTCCAAATGGTATTTAATTAACTTCCCGGGGTGAAGAAACCCTTTTTGAGAACTCAGAGTGAGTAAATTGGCCATTTTCATGCACTTTTAACCATTCCATAAATCTTGTGTTTTGGGCCCCTGGAAGCATGAAAATCACTTTAAACATGCTAATTTTAGCTCTAACACTGATGATCCACCTACAAATGTGAACTGACGTTCAAAAATAAAACATTTGAAAACGGACCATTTTCCACATTTCTGAAGCATGACGTAATGGGGGGGTGTTATCTCTTTTGTCGAAAATCAGCCGTTTTTGCTCGAACATTAAATGCCTCCAAATGGTATTTAATTAACTTCCCGGGGTGAAGAAACCCTTTTTGAGAACTCAGAGTGAGTAAATTGGCCATTTTCATGCACTTTTAACCATTCCATAAATCTTGTGTTTTGGGCCCCTGGAAGCATGAAAATCACTTTAAACATGCTAATTTTAGCTCTAACACTGATGATCCACCTACAAATGTGAACTGACGTTCAAAAATAAAACATTTGAAAACGGACCATTTTCCACATTTCTGAAGCATGACGTAATGGGGGGGTGTTATCTCTTTTGTCGAAAATCAGCCGTTTTTGCTCGAACATTAAATGCCTCCAAATGGTATTTAATTAACTTCCCGAGCCCCTGGAAGCATGAAAATCACTTTAAACATGCTAATTTTAGCTCTAACACTGATGATCCACCTACAAATGTGAACTGACGTTCAAAAATAAAACATTTGAAAACGGACCATTTTCCACATTTCTGAAGCATGACGTAATGGGGGGGTGTTATCTCTTTTGTCGAAAATCAGCCGTTTTTGCTCGAACATTAAATGCCTCCAAATGGTATTTAATTAACTTCCCGGGGTGAAGAAACCCTTTTTGAGAACTCAGAGTGAGTAAATTGGCCATTTTCATGCACTTTTAACCATTCCATAAATCTTGTGTTTTGGGCCCCTGGAAGCATGAAAATCACTTTAAACATGCTAATTTTAGCTCTAACACTGATGATCCACCTACAAATGTGAACTGACGTTCAAAAATAAAACATTTGAAAACGGACCATTTTCCACATTTCTGAAGCATGACGTAATGGGGGGGTGTTATCTCTTTTGTCGAAAATCAGCCGTTTTTGCTCGAACATTAAATGCCTCCAAATGGTATTTAATTAACTTCCCGAGCCCCTGGAAGCATGAAAATCACTTTAAACATGCTAATTTTAGCTCTAACACTGATGATCCACCTACAAATGTGAACTGACGTTCAAAAATAAAACATTTGAAAACGGACCATTTTCCACATTTCTGAAGCATGACGTAATGGGGGGGTGTTATCTCTTTTGTCGAAAATCAGCCGTTTTTGCTCGAACATTAAATGCCTCCAAATGGTATTTAATTAACTTCCCGAGCCCCTGGAAGCATGAAAATCACTTTAAACATGCTAATTTTAGCTCTAACACTGATGATCCACCTACAAATGTGAACTGACGTTCAAAAATAAAACATTTGAAAACGGACCATTTTCCACATTTCTGAAGCATGACGTAATGGGGGGTGTTATCTCTTTTGTCGAAAATCAGCCGTTTTTGCTCGAACATTAAATGCCTCCAAATGGTATTTAATTAACTTCCCGAGCCCCTGGAAGCATGAAAATCACTTTAAACATGCTAATTTTAGCTCTAACACTGATGATCCACCTACAAATGTGAACTGACGTTCAAAAATAAAACATTTGAAAACGGACCATTTTCCACATTTCTGAAGCATGACGTAATGGGGGGGTGTTATCTCTTTTGTCGAAAATCAGCCGTTTTTGCTCGAACATTAAATGCCTCCAAATGGTATTTAATTAACTTCCCGAGCCCCTGGAAGCATGAAAATCACTTTAAACATGCTAATTTTAGCTCTAACACTGATGATCCACCTACAAATGTGAACTGACGTTCAAAAATAAAACATTTGAAAACGGACCATTTTCCACATTTCTGAAGCATGACGTAATGGGGGGGTGTTATCTCTTTTGTCGAAAATCAGCCGTTTTTGCTCGAACATTAAATGCCTCCAAATGGTATTTAATTAACTTCCCGGGGTGAAGAAACCCTTTTTGAGAACTCAGAGTGAGTAAATTGGCCATTTTCATGCACTTTTAACCATTCCATAAATCTTGTGTTTTGGGCCCCTGGAAGCATGAAAATCACTTTAAACATGCTAATTTTAGCTCTAACACTGATGATCCACCTACAAATGTGAACTGACGTTCAAAAATAAAACATTTGAAAACGGACCATTTTCCACATTTCTGAAGCATGACGTAATGGGGGGGTGTTATCTCTTTTGTCGAAAATCAGCCGTTTTTGCTCGAACATTAAATGCCTCCAAATGGTATTTAATTAACTTCCCGAGCCCCTGGAAGCATGAAAATCACTTTAAACATGCTAATTTTAGCTCTAACACTGATGATCCACCTACAAATGTGAACTGACGTTCAAAAATAAAACATTTGAAAACGGACCATTTTCCACATTTCTGAAGCATGACGTAATGGGGGGGTGTTATCTCTTTTGTCGAAAATCAGCCATTTTTGCTCGAACATTAAATGCCTCCAAATGGTATTTAATTAACTTCCCGGGGTGAAGAAACCCTTTTTGAGAACTCAGAGTGAGTAAATTGGCCATTTTCATGCACTTTTAACCATTCCATAAATCTTGTGTTTTGGGCCCCTGGAAGCATGAAAATCACTTTAAACATGCTAATTTTAGCTCTAACACTGATGATCCACCTACAAATGTGAACTGACGTTCAAAAATAAAACATTTGAAAACGGACCATTTTCCACATTTCTGAAGCATGACTTAATGGGGGGGTGTTATCTCTTTTGTCGAAAATCAGCCGTTTTTGCTCGAACATTAAATGCCTCCAAATGGTATTTAATTAACTTCCCGAGCCCCTGGAAGCATGAAAATCACTTTAAACATGCTAATTTTAGCTCTAACACTGATGATCCACCTACAAATGTGAACTGACGTTCAAAAATAAAACATTTGAAAACGGACCATTTTCCACATTTCTGAAGCATGACGTAATGGGGGGGTGTTATCTCTTTTGTCGAAAATCAGCCGTTTTTGCTCGAACATTAAATGCCTCCAAATGGTATTTAATTAACTTCCCGGGGTGAAGAAACCCTTTTTGAGAACTCAGAGTGAGTAAATTGGCCATTTTCATGCACTTTTAACCATTCCATAAATCTTGTGTTTTGGGCCCCTGGAAGCATGAAAATCACTTTAAACATGCTAATTTTAGCTCTAACACTGATGATCCACCTACAAATGTGAACTGACGTTCAAAATAAAACATTTGAAAACGGACCATTTTCCACATTTCTGAAGCATGACGTAATGGGGGGGTGTTATCTCTTTTGTCGAAAATCAGCCGTTTTTGCTCGAACATTAAATGCCTCCAAATGGTATTTAATTAACTTCCCGAGCCCCTGGAAGCATGAAAATCACTTTAAACATGCTAATTTTAGCTCTAACACTGATGATCCACCTACAAATGTGAACTGACGTTCAAAAATAAAACATTTGAAAACGGACCATTTTCCACATTTCTGAAGCATGACGTAATGGGGGGGTGTTGTCTCTTTTGTCGAAAATCAGCCGTTTTTGCTCGAACATTAAATGCCTCCAAATGGTATTTAATTAACTTCCCGAGCCCCTGGAAGCATGAAAATCACTTTAAACATGCTAATTTTAGCTCTAACACTGATGATCCACCTACAAATGTGAACTGACGTTCAAAAATAAAACATTTGAAAACGGACCATTTTCCACATTTCTGAAGCATGACGTAATGGGGGGGTATTAACTCTTTTGTCGAAAATCAGCCGTTTTTGCTCGAACATTAAATGCCTCCAAATGGTATTTAATTAACTTCCCGAGCCCCTGGAAGCATGAAAATCACTTTAAACATGCTAATTTTAGCTCTAACACTGATGATCCACCTACAAATGTGAACTGACGTTCAAAAATAAAACATTTGAAAACGGACCATTTTCCACATTTCTGAAGCATGACGTAATGGGGGGGTGTTATCTCTTTTGTCGAAAATCAGCCGTTTTTGCTCGAACATTAAATGCCTCCAAATGGTATTTAATTAACTTCCCGGGGTGAAGAAACCCTTTTTGAGAACTCAGAGTGAGTAAATTGGCCATTTTCATGCACTTTTAACCATTCCATAAATCTTGTGTTTTGGGCCCCTGGAAGCATGAAAATCACTTTAAACATGCTAATTTTAGCTCTAACACTGATGATCCACCTACAAATGTGAACTGACGTTCAAAAATAAAACATTTGAAAACGGACCATTTTCCACATTTCTGAAGCATGACGTAATGGGGGGGTGTTATCTCTTTTGTCGAAAATCAGCCGTTTTTGCTCGAACATTAAATGCCTCCAAATGGTATTTAATTAACTTCCCGGGGTGAAGAAACCCTTTTTGAGAACTCAGAGTGAGTAAATTGGCCATTTTCATGCACTTTTAACCATTCCATAAATCTTGTGTTTTGGGCCCCTGGAAGCATGAAAATCACTTTAAACATGCTAATTTTAGCTCTAACACTGATGATCCACCTACAAATGTGAACTGACGTTCAAAAATAAAACATTTGAAAACGGACCATTTTCCACATTTCTGAAGCATGACGTAATGGGGGGGTGTTATCTCTTTTGTCGAAAATCAGCCGTTTTTGCTCGAACATTAAATGCCTCCAAATGGTATTTAATTAACTTCCCGAGCCCCTGGAAGCATGAAAATCACTTTAAACATGCTAATTTTAGCTCTAACACTGATGATCCACCTACAAATGTGAACTGACGTTCAAAAATAAAACATTTGAAAACGGACCATTTTCCACATTTCTGAAGCATGACGTAATGGGGGGGTGTTATCTCTTTTGTCGAAAATCAGCCGTTTTTGCTCGAACATTAAATGCCTCCAAATGGTATTTAATTAACTTCCCGAGCCCCTGGAAGCATGAAAATCACTTTAAACATGCTAATTTTAGCTCTAACACTGATGATCCACCTACAAATGTGAACTGACGTTCAAAAATAAAACATTTGAAAACGGACCATTTTCCACATTTCTGAAGCATGACGTAATGGGGGGTGTTATCTCTTTTGTCGAAAATCAGCCGTTTTTGCTCGAACATTAAATGCCTCCAAATGGTATTTAATTAACTTCCCGAGCCCCTGGAAGCATGAAAATCACTTTAAACATGCTAATTTTAGCTCTAACACTGATGATCCACCTACAAATGTGAACTGACGTTCAAAAATAAAACATTTGAAAACGGACCATTTTCCACATTTCTGAAGCATGACGTAATGGGGGGGTGTTATCTCTTTTGTCGAAAATCAGCCGTTTTTGCTCGAACATTAAATGCCTCCAAATGGTATTTAATTAACTTCCCGAGCCCCTGGAAGCATGAAAATCACTTTAAACATGCTAATTTTAGCTCTAACACTGATGATCCACCTACAAATGTGAACTGACGTTCAAAAATAAAACATTTGAAAACGGACCATTTTCCACATTTCTGAAGCATGACGTAATGGGGGGGTGTTATCTCTTTTGTCGAAAATCAGCCGTTTTTGCTCGAACATTAAATGCCTCCAAATGGTATTTAATTAACTTCCCGGGGTGAAGAAACCCTTTTTGAGAACTCAGAGTGAGTAAATTGGCCATTTTCATGCACTTTTAACCATTCCATAAATCTTGTGTTTTGGGCCCCTGGAAGCATGAAAATCACTTTAAACATGCTAATTTTAGCTCTAACACTGATGATCCACCTACAAATGTGAACTGACGTTCAAAAATAAAACATTTGAAAACGGACCATTTTCCACATTTCTGAAGCATGACGTAATGGGGGGGTGTTATCTCTTTTGTCGAAAATCAGCCGTTTTTGCTCGAACATTAAATGCCTCCAAATGGTATTTAATTAACTTCCCGAGCCCCTGGAAGCATGAAAATCACTTTAAACATGCTAATTTTAGCTCTAACACTGATGATCCACCTACAAATGTGAACTGACGTTCAAAAATAAAACATTTGAAAACGGACCATTTTCCACATTTCTGAAGCATGACGTAATGGGGGGGTGTTATCTCTTTTGTCGAAAATCAGCCGTTTTTGCTCGAACATTAAATGCCTCCAAATGGTATTTAATTAACTTCCCGGGGTGAAGAAACCCTTTTTGAGAACTCAGAGTGAGTAAATTGGCCATTTTCATGCACTTTTAACCATTCCATAAATCTTGTGTTTTGGGCCCCTGGAAGCATGAAAATCACTTTAAACATGCTAATTTTAGCTCTAACACTGATGATCCACCTACAAATGTGAACTGACGTTCAAAAATAAAACATTTGAAAACGGACCATTTTCCACATTTCTGAAGCATGACGTAATGGGGGGGTGTTATCTCTTTTGTCGAAAATCAGCCGTTTTTGCTCGAACATTAAATGCCTCCAAATGGTATTTAATTAACTTCCCGAGCCCCTGGAAGCATGAAAATCACTTTAAACATGCTAATTTTAGCTCTAACACTGATGATCCACCTACAAATGTGAACTGACGTTCAAAAATAAAACATTTGAAAACGGACCATTTTCCACATTTCTGAAGCATGACGTAATGGGGGGGTGTTGTCTCTTTTGTCGAAAATCAGCCGTTTTTGCTCGAACATTAAATGCCTCCAAATGGTATTTAATTAACTTCCCGAGCCCCTGGAAGCATGAAAATCACTTTAAACATGCTAATTTTAGCTCTAACACTGATGATCCACCTACAAATGTGAACTGACGTTCAAAAATAAAACATTTGAAAACGGACCATTTTCCACATTTCTGAAGCATGACGTAATGGGGGGGTATTAACTCTTTTGTCGAAAATCAGCCGTTTTTGCTCGAACATTAAATGCCTCCAAATGGTATTTAATTAACTTCCCGAGCCCCTGGAAGCATGAAAATCACTTTAAACATGCTAATTTTAGCTCTAACACTGATGATCCACCTACAAATGTGAACTGACGTTCAAAAATAAAACATTTGAAAACGGACCATTTTCCACATTTCTGAAGCATGACGTAATGGGGGGGGTGTTATCTCTTTTGTCGAAAATCAGCCGTTTTTGCTCGAACATTAAATGCCTCCAAATGGTATTTAATTAACTTCCCGGGGTGAAGAAACCCTTTTTGAGAACTCAGAGTGAGTAAATTGGCCATTTTCATGCACTTTTAACCATTCCATAAATCTTGTGTTTTGGGCCCCTGGAAGCATGAAAATCACTTTAAACATGCTAATTTTAGCTCTAACACTGATGATCCACCTACAAATGTGAACTGACGTTCAAAAATAAAACATTTGAAAACGGACCATTTTCCACATTTCTGAAGCATGACGTAATGGGGGGGTGTTATCTCTTTTGTCGAAAATCAGCCGTTTTTGCTCGAACATTAAATGCCTCCAAATGGTATTTAATTAACTTCCCGGGGTGAAGAAACCCTTTTTGAGAACTCAGAGTGAGTAAATTGGCCATTTTCATGCACTTTTAACCATTCCATAAATCTTGTGTTTTGGGCCCCTGGAAGCATGAAAATCACTTTAAACATGCTAATTTTAGCTCTAACACTGATGATCTACCTACAAATGTGAACTGACGTTCAAAAATAAAACATTTGAAAACGGACCATTTTCCACATTTCTGAAGCATGACGTAATGGGGGGGTGTTATCTCTTTTGTCGAAAATCAGCCGTTTTTGCTCGAACATTAAATGCCTCCAAATGGTATTTAATTAACTTCCCGGGGTGAAGAAACCCTTTTTGAGAACTCAGAGTGAGTAAATTGGCCATTTTCATGCACTTTTAACCATTCCATAAATCTTGTGTTTTGGGCCCCTGGAAGCATGAAAATCACTTTAAACATGCTAATTTTAGCTCTAACACTGATGATCCACCTACAAATGTGAACTGACGTTCAAAAATAAAACATTTGAAAACGGACCATTTTCCACATTTCTGAAGCATGACGTAATGGGGGGGTGTTATCTCTTTTGTCGAAAATCAGCCGTTTTTGCTCGAACATTAAATGCCTCCAAATGGTATTTAATTAACTTCCCGGGGTGAAGAAACCCTTTTTAGAACTCAGAGTGAGTAAATTGGCCATTTTCATGCACTTTTAACCATTCCATAAATCTTGTGTTTTGGGCCCCTGGAAGCATGAAAATCACTTTAAACATGCTAATTTTAGCTCTAACACTGATGATCCACCTACAAATGTGAACTGACGTTCAAAAATAAAACATTTGAAAACTGACCATTTTCCACATTTCTGAAGCATGACGTAATGGGGGGGTGTTATCTCTTTTGTCGAAAATCAGCCGTTTTTGCTCGAACATTAAATGCCTCCAAATGGTATTTAATTAACTTCCCGAGCCCCTGGAAGCATGAAAATCACTTTAAACATGCTAAATTTAGCTCTAACACTGATGATCCACCTACAAATGTGAACTGACGTTCAAAAATAAAACATTTGAAAACGGACCATTTTCCACATTTCTGAAGCATGACGTAATGGGGGGGTGTTATCTCTTTTGTCGAAAATCAGCCGTTTTTGCTCGAACATTAAATGCCTCCAAATGGTATTTAATTAACTTCCCGGGGTGAAGAAACCCTTTTTGAGAACTCAGAGTGAGTAAATTGGCCATTTTCATGCACTTTTAACCATTCCATAAATCTTGTGTTTTGGGCCCCTGGAAGCATGAAAATCACTTTAAACATGCTAATTTTAGCTCTAACACTGATGATCCACCTACAAATGTGAACTGACGTTCAAAAATAAAACATTTGAAAACGGACCATTTTCCACATTTCTGAAGCATGACGTAATGGGGGGGTGTTATCTCTTTTGTCGAAAATCAGCCGTTTTTGCTCGAACATTAAATGCCTCCAAATGGTATTTAATTAACTTCCCGAGCCCCTGGAAGCATGAAAATCACTTTAAACATGCTAATTTTAGCTCTAACACTGATGATCCACCTACAAATGTGAACTGACGTTCAAAAATAAAACATTTGAAAATGGACCATTTTCCACATTTCTGAAGCATGACGTAATGGGGGGGTGTTATCTCTTTTGTCGAAAATCAGCCGTTTTTGCTCGAACATTAAATGCCTCCAAATGGTATTTAATTAACTTCCCGAGCCCCTGGAAGCATGAAAATCACTTTAAACATGCTAATTTTAGCTCTAACACTGATGATCCACCTACAAATGTGAACTGACGTTCAAAAATAAAACATTTGAAAACGGACCATTTTCCACATTTCTGAAGCATGACGTAATGGGGGGGTGTTATCTCTTTTGTCGAAAATCAGCCGTTTTTGCTCGAACATTAAATGCCTCCAAATGGTATTTAATTAACTTCCCGGGGTGAAGAAACCCTTTTTGAGAACTCAGAGTGAGTAAATTGGCCATTTTCATGCACTTTTAACCATTCCATAAATCTTGTGTTTTGGGCCCCTGGAAGCATGAAAATCACTTTAAACATGCTAATTTTAGCTCTAACACTGATGATCCACCTACAAATGTGAACTGACGTTCAAAAATAAAACATTTGAAAACGGACCATTTTCCACATTTCTGAAGCATGACGTAATGGGGGGGTGTTATCTCTTTTGTCGAAAATCAGCCGTTTTTGCTCGAACATTAAATGCCTCCAAATGGTATTTAATTAACTTCCCGGGGTGAAGAAACCCTTTTTGAGAACTCAGAGTGAGTAAATTGGCCATTTTCATGCACTTTTAACCATTCCATAAATCTTGTGTTTTGGGCCCCTGGAAGCATGAAAATCACTTTAAACATGCTAATTTTAGCTCTAACACTGATGATCCACCTACAAATGTGAACTGACGTTCAAAAATAAAACATTTGAAAACGGACCATTTTCCACATTTCTGAAGCATGACGTAATGGGGGGGTGTTATCTCTTTTGTCGAAAATCAGCCGTTTTTGCTCGAACATTAAATGCCTCCAAATGGTATTTAATTAAATTCCCGAGCCCCTGGAAGCATGAAAATCACTTTAAACATGCTAATTTTAGCTCTAACACTGATGATCCACCTACAAATGTGAACTGACGTTCAAAAATAAAACATTTGAAAACGGACCATTTTCCACATTTCTGAAGCATGACGTAATGGGGGGGTTTTATCTCTTTTGTCGAAAATCAGCCGTTTTTGCTCGAACATTAAATGCCTCCAAATGGTATTTAATTAACTTCCCGAGCCCCTGGAAGCATGAAAATCACTTTAAACATGCTAATTTTAGCTCTAACACTGATGATCCACCTACAAATGTGAACTGACGTTCAAAAATAAAACATTTGAAAACGGACCATTTTCCACATTTCTGAAGCATGACGTAATGGGGGGGTGTTATCTCTTTTGTCGAAAATCAGCCGTTTTTGCTCGAACATTAAATGCCTCCAAATGGTATTTAATTAACTTCCCGGGGTGAAGAAACCCTTTTTGAGAACTCAGAGTGAGTAAATTGGCCATTTTCATGCACTTTTAACCATTCCATAAATCTTGTGTTTTGGGCCCCTGGAAGCATGAAAATCACTTTAAACATGCTAATTTTAGCTCTAACACTGATGATCCACCTACAAATGTGAACTGACGTTCAAAAATAAAACATTTGAAAACGGACCATTTTCCACATTTCTGAAGCATGACGTAATGGGGGGGTGTTATCTCTTTTGTCGAAAATCAGCCGTTTTTGCTCGAACATTAAATGCCTCCAAATGGTATTTAATTAACTTCCCGAGCCCCTGGAAGCATGAAAATCACTTTAAACATGCTAATTTTAGCTCTAACACTGATGATCCACCTACAAATGTGAACTGACGTTCAAAAATAAAACATTTGAAAACGGACCATTTTCCACATTTCTGAAGCATGACGTAATGGGGGGGTGTTATCTCTTTTGTCGAAAATCAGCCGTTTTTGCTCGAACATTAAATGCCTCCAAATGGTATTTAATTAACTTCCCGGGGTGAAGAAACCCTTTTTGAGAACTCAGAGTGAGTAAATTGGCCATTTTCATGCACTTTTAACCATTCCATAAATCTTGTGTTTTGGGCCCCTGGAAGCATGAAAATCACTTTAAACATGCTAATTTTAGCTCTAACACTGATGATCCACCTACAAATGTGAACTGACGTTCAAAAATAAAACATTTGAAAACGGACCATTTTCCACATTTCTGAAGCATGACGTAATGGGGGGGTGTTATCTCTTTTGTCGAAAATCAGCCGTTTTTGCTCGAACATTAAATGCCTCCAAATGGTATTTAATTAACTTCCCGAGCCCCTGGAAGCATGAAAATCACTTTAAACATGCTAATTTTAGCTCTAACACTGATGATCCACCTACAAATGTGAACTGGCGTTCAAAAATAAAACATTTGAAAACGGACCATTTTCCACATTTCTGAAGCATGACGTAATGGGGGGGTGTTATCTCTTTTGTCGAAAATCAGCCGTTTTTGCTCGAACATTAAATGCCTCCAAATGGTATTTAATTAACTTCCCGGGGTGAAGAAACCCTTTTTGAGAACTCAGAGTGAGTAAATTGGCCATTTTCATGCACTTTTAAACATTCCATAAATCTTGTGTTTTGGGCCCCTGGAAGCATGAAAATCACTTTAAACATGCTAATTTTAGCTCTAACACTGATGATCCACCTACAAATGTGAACTGACGTTCAAAAATAAAACATTTGAAAACGGACCATTTTCCACATTTCTGAAGCATGACGTAATGGGGGGGTGTTATCTCTTTTGTCGAAAATCAGCCGTTTTTGCTCGAACATTAAATGCCTCCAAATGGTATTTAATTAACTTCCCGGGGTGAAGAAACCCTTTTTGAGAACTCAGAGTGAGTAAATTGGCCATTTTCATGCACTTTTAACCATTCCATAAATCTTGTGTTTTGGGCCCCTGGAAGCATGAAAATCACTTTAAACATGCTAATTTTAGCTCTAACACTGATGATCCACCTACAAATGTGAACTGACGTTCAAAAATAAAACATTTGAAAACGGACCATTTTCCACATTTCTGAAGCATGACGTAATGGGGGGGTGTTATCTCTTTTGTCGAAAATCAGCCGTTTTTGCTCGAACATTAAATGCCTCCAAATGGTATTTAATTAACTTCCCGAGCCCCTGGAAGCATGAAAATCACTTTAAACATGCTAATTTTAGCTCTAACACTGATGATCCACCTACAAATGTGAACTGACGTTCAAAAATAAAACATTTGAAAACGGACCATTTTCCACATTTCTGAAGCATGACGTAATGGGGGGGTGTTATCTCTTTTGTCGAAAATCAGCCGTTTTTGCTCGAACATTAAATGCCTCCAAATGGTATTTAATTAACTTCCCGGGGTGAAGAAACCCTTTTTGAGAACTCAGAGTGAGTAAATTGGCCATTTTCATGCACTTTTAACCATTCCATAAATCTTGTGTTTTGGGCCCCTGGAAGCATGAAAATCACTTTAAACATGCTAATTTTAGCTCTAACACTGATGATCCACCTACAAATGTGAACTGACGTTCAAAAATAAAACATTTGAAAACGGACCATTTTCCACATTTCTGAAGCATGACGTAATGGGGGGGTGTTATCTCTTTTGTCGAAAATCAGCCGTTTTTGCTCGAACATTAAATGCCTCCAAATGGTATTTAATTAACTTCCCGAGCCCCTGGAAGCATGAAAATCACTTTAAACATGCTAATTTTAGCTCTAACACTGATGATCCACCTACAAATGTGAACTGGCGTTCAAAAATAAAACATTTGAAAACGGACCATTTTCCACATTTCTGAAGCATGACGTAATGGGGGGGTGTTATCTCTTTTGTCGAAAATCAGCCGTTTTTGCTCGAACATTAAATGCCTCCAAATGGTATTTAATTAACTTCCCGGGGTGAAGAAACCCTTTTTGAGAACTCAGAGTGAGTAAATTGGCCATTTTCATGCACTTTTAAACATTCCATAAATCTTGTGTTTTGGGCCCCTGGAAGCATGAAAATCACTTTAAACATGCTAATTTTAGCTCTAACACTGATGATCCACCTACAAATGTGAACTGACGTTCAAAAATAAAACATTTGAAAACGGACCATTTTCCACATTTCTGAAGCATGACGTAATGGGGGGGTGTTATCTCTTTTGTCGAAAATCAGCCGTTTTTGCTCGAACATTAAATGCCTCCAAATGGTATTTAATTAACTTCCCGGGGTGAAGAAACCCTTTTTGAGAACTCAGAGTGAGTAAATTGGCCATTTTCATGCACTTTTAACCATTCCATAAATCTTGTGTTTTGGGCCCCTGGAAGCATGAAAATCACTTTAAACATGCTAATTTTAGCTCTAACACTGATGATCCACCTACAAATGTGAACTGACGTTCAAAAATAAAACATTTGAAAACGGACCATTTTCCACATTTCTGAAGCATGACGTAATGGGGGGGTGTTATCTCTTTTGTCGAAAATCAGCCGTTTTTGCTCGAACATTAAATGCCTCCAAATGGTATTTAATTAACTTCCCGAGCCCCTGGAAGCATGAAAATCACTTTAAACATGCTAATTTTAGCTCTAACACTGATGATCCACCTACAAATGTGAACTGACGTTCAAAAATAAAACATTTGAAAACGGACCATTTTCCACATTTCTGAAGCATGACGTAATGGGGGGGTGTTATCTCTTTTGTCGAAAATCAGCCGTTTTTGCTCGAACATTAAATGCCTCCAAATGGTATTTAATTAACTTCCCGAGCCCCTGGAAGCATGAAAATCACTTTAAACATGCTAATTTTAGCTCTAACACTGATGATCCACCTACAAATGTGAACTGACGTTCAAAAATAAAACATTTGAAAACGGACCATTTTCCACATTTCTGAAGCATGACGTAATGGGGGGGTGTTATCTCTTTTGTCGAAAATCAGCCGTTTTTGCTCGAACATTAAATGCCTCCAAATGGTATTTAATTAACTTCCCGGGGTGAAGAAACCCTTTTTGAGAACTCAGAGTGAGTAAATTGGCCATTTTCATGCACTTTTAACCATTCCATAAATCTTGTGTTTTGGGCCCCTGGAAGCATGAAAATCACTTTAAACATGCTAATTTTAGCTCTAACACTGATGATCCACCTACAAATGTGAACTGACGTTCAAAAATAAAACATTTGAAAACGGACCATTTTCCACATTTCTGAAGCATGACGTAATGGGGGGGTGTTATCTCTTTTGTCGAAAATCAGCCGTTTTTGCTCGAACATTAAATGCCTCCAAATGGTATTTAATTAACTTCCCGGGGTGAAGAAACCCTTTTTGAGAACTCAGAGTGAGTAAATTGGCCATTTTCATGCACTTTTAACCATTCCATAAATCTTGTGTTTTGGGCCCCTGGAAGCATGAAAATCACTTTAAACATGCTAATTTTAGCTCTAACACTGATGATCCACCTACAAATGTGAACTGACGTTCAAAAATAAAACATTTGAAAACGGACCATTTTCCACATTTCTGAAGCATGATGTAATGGGGGGTGTTATCTCTTTTGTCGAAAATCAGCCGTTTTTGCTCGAACATTAAATGCCTCCAAATGGTATTTAATTAACTTCCCGGGGTGAAGAAACCCTTTTTGAGAACTCAGAGTGAGTAAATTGGCCATTTTCATGCACTTTTAACCATTCCATAAATCTTGTGTTTTGGGCCCCTGGAAGCATGAAAATCACTTTAAACATGCTAATTTTAGCTCTAACACTGATGATCCACCTACAAATGTGAACTGACGTTCAAAAATAAAACATTTGAAAACGGACCATTTTCCACATTTCTGAAGCATGACGTAATGGGGGGGTGTTATCTCTTTTGTCGAAAATCAGCCGTTTTTGCTCGAACATTAAATGCCTCCAAATGGTATTTAATTAACTTCCCGGGGTGAAGAAACCCTTTTTGAGAACTCAGAGTGAGTAAATTGGCCATTTTCATGCACTTTTAACCATTCCATAAATCTTGTGTTTTGGGCCCCTGGAAGCATGAAAATAACTTTAAACATGCTAATTTTAGCTCTAACACTGATGATCCACCTACAAATGTGAACTGACGTTCAAAAATAAAACATTTGAAAACGGACCATTTTCCACATTTCTGAAGCATGACGTAATGGGGGGGTGTTATCTCTTTTGTCGAAAATCAGCCGTTTTTGCTCGAACATTAAATGCCTCCAAATGGTATTTAATTAACTTCCCGAGCCCCTGGAAGCATGAAAATCACTTTAAACATGCTAATTTTAGCTCTAACACTGATGATCCACCTACAAATGTGAACTGACGTTCAAAAATAAAACATTTGAAAACGGACCATTTTCCACATTTCTGAAGCATGACGTAATGGGGGGGTGTTATCTCTTTTGTCGAAAATCAGCCGTTTTTGCTCGAACATTAAATGCCTCCAAATGGTATTTAATTAACTTCCCGAGCCCCTGGAAGCATGAAAATCACTTTAAACATGCTAATTTTAGCTCTAACACTGATGATCCACCTACAAATGTGAACTGACGTTCAAAAATAAAACATTTGAAAACGGACCATTTTCCACATTTCTGAAGCATGACGTAATGGGGGGGTGTTATCTCTTTTGTCGAAAATCAGCCGTTTTTGCTCGAACATTAAATGCCTCCAAATGGTATTTAATTAACTTCCCGAGCCCCTGGAAGCATGAAAATCACTTTAAACATGCTAATTTTAGCTCTAACACTGATGATCCACCTACAAATGTGAACTGACGTTCAAAAATAAAACATTTGAAAACGGACCATTTTCCACATTTCTGAAGCATGACGTAATGGGGGGGTGTTATCTCTTTTGTCGAAAATCAGCCGTTTTTGCTCGAACATTAAATGCCTCCAAATGGTATTTAATTAACTTCCCGAGCCCCTGGAAGCATGAAAATCACTTTAAACATGCTAATTTTAGCTCTAACACTGATGATCCACCTACAAATGTGAACTGAATTTCAAAAATAAAACATTTGAAAACGGACCATTTTCCACATTTCTGAAGCATGACGTAATGGGGGGGTGTTATCTCTTTTGTCGAAAATCAGCCGTTTTTGCTCGAACATTAAATGCCTCCAAATGGTATTTAATTAACTTCCCGAGCCCCTGGAAGCATGAAAATCACTTTAAACATGCTAATTTTAGCTCTAACACTAATGATCCACCTACAAATGTGAACTGACGTTCAAAAATAAAACATTTGAAAACGGACCATTTTCCACATTTCTGAAGCATGACGTAATGGGGGGGTGTTATCTCTTTTGTCGAAAATCAGCCGTTTTTGCTCGAACATTAAATGCCTCCAAATGGTATTTAATTAACTTCCCGGGGTGAAGAAACCCTTTTTGAGAACTCAGAGTGAGTAAATTGGCCATTTTCATGCACTTTTAACCATTCCATAAATCTTGTGTTTTGGGCCCCTGGAAGCATGAAAATCACTTTAAACATGCTAATTTTAGCTCTAACACTGATGATCCACCTACAAATGTGAACTGACGTTCAAAAATAAAACATTTGAAAACGGACCATTTTCCACATTTCTGAAAGCATGACGTAATGGGGGGGGTGTTATCTCTTTTGTCGAAAATCAGCCGTTTTTGCTCGAACATTAAATGCCTCCAAATGGTATTTAATTAACTTCCCGAGCCCCTGGAAGCATGAAAATCACTTTAAACATGCTAATGTTAGCTCTAACACTGATGATCCACCTACAAATGTGAACTGACGTTCAAAAATAAAACATTTGAAAACGGACCATTTTCCACATTTCTGAAGCATGACGTAATGGGGGGGTGTTATCTCTTTTGTCGAAAATCAGCCGTTTTTGCTCGAACATTAAATGCCTCCAAATGGTATTTAATTAACTTCCCGGGGTGAAGAAACCCTTTTTGAGAACTCAGAGTGAGTAAATTGGCCATTTTCATGCACTTTTAACCATTCCATAAATCTTGTGTTTTGGGCCCCTGGAAGCATGAAAATCACTTTAAACATGCTAATTTTAGCTCTAACACTGATGATCCACCTACAAATGTGAACTGACGTTCAAAAATAAAACATTTGAAAACGGACCATTTTCCACATTTCTGAAGCATGACGTAATGGGGGGGTGTTATCTCTTTTGTCGAAAATCAGCCGTTTTTGCTCGAACATTAAATGCCTCCAAATGGTATTTAATTAACTTCCCGAGCCCCTGGAAGCATGAAAATCACTTTAAACATGCTAATTTTAGCTCTAACACTGATGATCCACCTACAAATGTGAACTGACGTTCAAAAATAAAACATTTGAAAACGGACCATTTTCCACATTTCTGAACCATGACGTAATGGGGGGGTGTTATCTCTTTTGTCGAAAATCAGCCGTTTTTGCTCGAACATTAAATGCCTCCAAATGGTATTTAATTAACTTCCCGAGCCCCTGGAAGCATGAAAATCACTTTAAACATGCTAATTTTAGCTCTAACACTGATGATCCACCTACAAATGTGAACTGACGTTCAAAAATAAAACATTTGAAAACGGACCATTTTCCACATTTCTGAAGCATGACGTAATGGGGGGGTGTTATCTCTTTTGTCGAAAATCAGCCGTTTTTGCTCGAACATTAAATGCCTCCAAATGGTATTTAATTAACTTCCCGGGGTGAAGAAACCCTTTTTGAGAACTCAGAGTGAGTAAATTGGCCATTTTCATGCACTTTTAACCATTCCATAAATCTTGTGTTTTGGGCCCCTGGAAGCATGAAAATCACTTTAAACATGCTAATTTTAGCTCTAACACTGATGATCCACCTACAAATGTGAACTGACGTTCAAAAATAAAACATTTGAAAACGGACCATTTTCCACATTTCTGAAGCATGACGTAATGGGGGGGGTGTTATCTCTTTTGTCGAAAATCAGCCGTTTTTGCTTGAACATTAAATGCCTCCAAATGGTATTTAATTAACTTCCCGAGCCCCTGGAAGCATGAAAATCACTTTAAACATGCTAATTTTAGCTCTAACACTGATGATCCACCTACAAATGTGAACTGACGTTCAAAAATAAAACATTTGAAAACGGACCATTTTCCAAATTTCTGAAGCATGACGTAATGGGGGGGTGTTATCTCTTTTGTCGAAAATCAGCCGTTTTTGCTCGAACATTAAATGCCTCCAAATGGTATTTAATTAACTTCCCGGGGTGAAGAAACCCTTTTTGAGAACTCAGAGTGAGTAAATTGGCCATTTTCATGCACTTTTAACCATTCCATAAATCTTGTGTTTTGGGCCCCTGGAAGCATGAAAATCACTTTAAACATGCTAATTTTAGCTCTAACACTGATGATCCACCTACAAATGTGAACTGACGTTCAAAAATAAAACATTTGAAAACGGACCATTTTCCACATTTCTGAAGCATGACGTAATGGGGGGGTGTTATCTCTTTTGTCGAAAATCAGCCGTTTTTGCTCGAACATTAAATGCCTCCAAATGGTATTTAATTAACTTCCCGGGGTGAAGAAACCCTTTTTGAGAACTCAGAGTGAGTAAATTGGCCATTTTCATGCACTTTTAACCATTCCATAAATCTTGTGTTTTGGGCCCCTGGAAGCATGAAAATCACTTTAAACATGCTAATTTTAGCTCTAACACTGATGATCCACCTACAAATGTGAACTGACGTTCAAAAATAAAACATTTGAAAACGGACCATTTTCCACATTTCTGAAGCATGACGTAATGGGGGGGTGTTATCTCTTTTGTCGAAAATCAGCCGTTTTTGCTCGAACATTAAATGCCTCCAAATGGTATTTAATTAACTTCCCGAGCCCCTGGAAGCATGAAAATCACTTTAAACATGCTAATTTTAGCTCTAACACTGATGATCCACCTACAAATGTGAACTGACGTTCAAAAATAAAACATTTGAAAACGGACCATTTTCCACATTTCTGAAGCATGACGTAATGGGGGGGTGTTATCTCTTTTGTCGAAAATCAGCCGTTTTTGCTCGAACATTAAATGCCTCCAAATGGTATTTAATTAACTTCCCGGGGTGAAGAAACCCTTTTTGAGAACTCAGAGTGAGTAAATTGGCCATTTTCATGCACTTTTAACCATTCCATAAATCTTGTGTTTTGGGCCCCTGGAAGCATGAAAATCACTTTAAACATGCTAATTTTAGCTCTAACACTGATGATCCACCTACAAATGTGAACTGACGTTCAAAAATAAAACATTTGAAAACGGACCATTTTCCACATTTCTGAAGCATGACGTAATGGGGGGGTGTTATCTCTTTTGTCGAAAATCAGCCGTTTTTGCTCGAACATTAAATGCCTCCAAATGGTATTTAGATAACTTCCCGAGCCCCTGGAAGCATGAAAATCACTTTAAACATGCTAATTTTAGCTCTAACACTGATGATCCACCTACAAATGTGAACTGACGTTCAAAAATAAAACATTTGAAAACTGACCATTTTCCACATTTCTGAAGCATGACGTAATGGGGGGGTGTTATCTCTTTTGTCGAAAATCAGCCGTTTTTGCTCGAACATTAAATGCCTCCAAATGGTATTTAATTAACTTCCCGGGGTGAAGAAACCCTTTTTGAGAACTCAGAGTGAGTAAATTGGCCATTTTCATGCACTTTTAACCATTCCATAAATCTTGTGTTTTGGGCCCCTGGAAGCATGAAAATCACTTTAAACATGCTAATTTTAGCTCTAACACTGATGATCCACCTACAAATGTGAACTGACGTTCAAAAATAAAACATTTGAAAACGGACCATTTTCCACATTTCTGAAGCATGACGTAATGGGGGGGTGTTATCTCTTTTGTCGAAAATCAGCCGTTTTTGCTCGAACATTAAATGCCTCCAAATGGTATTTAATTAACTTCCCGAGCCCCTGGAAGCATGAAAATCACTTTAAACATGCTAATTTTAGCTCTAACACTGATGATCCACCTACAAATGTGAACTGACGTTCAAAAATAAAACATTTGAAAACGGACCATTTTCGACATTTCTGAAGCATGACGTAATGGGGGGGTGTTATCTCTTTTGTCGAAAATCAGCCGTTTTTGCTCGAACATTAAATGCCTCCAAATGGTATTTAATTAACTTCCCGGGGTGAAGAAACCCTTTTTGAGAACTCAGAGTGAGTAAATTGGCCATTTTCATGCACTTTTAACCATTCCATAAATCTTGTGTTTTGGGCCCCTGGAAGCATGAAAATCACTTTAAACATGCTAATTTTAGCTCTAACACTGATGATCCACCTACAAATGTGAACTGACGTTCAAAAATAAAACATTTGAAAATGGACCATTTTCCACATTTCTGAAGCATGACGTAATGGGGGGGTGTTATCTCTTTTGTCGAAAATCAGCCGTTTTTGCTCGAACATTAAATGCCTCCAAATGGTATTTAATTAACTTCCCGGGGTGAAGAAACCCTTTTTGAGAACTCAGAGTGAGTAAATTGGCCATTTTCATGCACTTTTAACCATTCCATAAATCTTGTGTTTTGGGCCCCTGGAAGCATGAAAATCACTTTAAACATGCTAATTTTAGCTCTAACACTGATGATCCACCTACAAATGTGAACTGACGTTCAAAAATAAAACATTTGAAAACGGACCATTTTCCACATTTCTGAAGCATGACGTAATGGGGGGGTGTTATCTCTTTTGTCGAAAATCAGCCGTTTTTGCTCGAACATTAAATGCCTCCAAATGGTATTTAATTAACTTCCCGAGCCCCTGGAAGCATGAAAATCACTTTAAACATGCTAATTTTAGCTCTAACGCTGATGATCCACCTACAAATGTGAACTGACGTTCAAAAATAAAACATTTGAAAACGGACCATTTTCCACATTTCTGAAGCATGACGTAATGGGGGGGTGTTATCTCTTTTGTCGAAAATCAGCCGTTTTTGCTCGAACATTAAATGCCTCCAAATGGTATTTAATTAACTTCCCGGGGTGAAGAAACCCTTTTTGAGAACTCAGAGTGAGTAAATTGGCCATTTTCATGCACTTTTAACCATTCCATAAATCTTGTGTTTTGGGCCCCTGGAAGCATGAAAATCACTTTAAACATGCTAATTTTAGCTCTAACACTGATGATCCACCTACAAATGTGAACTGACGTTCAAAAATAAAACATTTGAAAACGGACCATTTTCCACATTTCTGAAGCATGACGTAATGGGGGGGTGTTATCTCTTTTGTCGAAAATCAGCCGTTTTTGCTCGAACATTAAATGCCTCCAAATGGTATTTAGATAACTTCCCGAGCCCCTGGAAGCATGAAAATCACTTTAAACATGCTAATTTTAGCTCTAACACTGATGATCCACCTACAAATGTGAACTGACGTTCAAAAATAAAACATTTGAAAACGGACCATTTTCCACATTTCTGAAGCATGACGTAATGGGGGGGTGTTATCTCTTTTGTCGAAAATCAGCCGTTTTTGCTCGAACATTAAATGCCTCCAAATGGTATTTAATTAACTTCCCGGGGTGAAGAAACCCTTTTTGAGAACTCAGAGTGAGTAAATTGGCCATTTTCATGCACTTTTAACCATTCCATAAATCTTGTGTTTTGGGCCCCTGGAAGCATGAAAATCACTTTAAACATGCTAATTTTAGCTCTAACACTGATGATCCACCTACAAATGTGAACTGACGTTCAAAAATAAAACATTTGAAAACGGACCATTTTCCACATTTCTGAAGCATGACGTAATGGGGGGGTGTTATCTCTTTTGTCGAAAATCAGCCGTTTTTGCTCGAACATTAAATGCCTCCAAATGGTATTTAATTAACTTCCCGGGGTGAAGAAACCCTTTTTGAGAACTCAGAGTGAGTAAATTGGCCATTTTCATGCACTTTTAACCATTCCATAAATCTTGTGTTTTGGGCCCCTGGAAGCATGAAAATCACTTTAAACATGCTAATTTTAGCTCTAACACTGATGATCCACCTACAAATGTGAACTGACGTTCAAAAATAAAACATTTGAAAACGGACCATTTTCCACATTTCTGAAGCATGACGTAATGGGGGGGTGTTATCTCTTTTGTCGAAAATCAGCCGTTTTTGCTCGAACATTAAATGCCTCCAAATGGTATTTAATTAACTTCCCGAGCCCCTGGAAGCATGAAAATCACTTTAAACATGCTAATTTTAGCTCTAACACTGATGATCCACCTACAAATGTGAACTGACGTTCAAAAATAAAACATTTGAAAACGGACCATTTTCCACATTTCTGAAGCATGACGTAATGGGGGGGTGTTATCTCTTTTGTCGAAAATCAGCCGTTTTTGCTCGAACATTAAATGCCTCCAAATGGTATTTAATTAACTTCCCGGGGTGAAGAAACCCTTTTTGAGAACTCAGAGTGAGTAAATTGGCCATTTTCATGCACTTTTAACCATTCCATAAATCTTGTGTTTTGGGCCCCTGGAAGCATGAAAATCACTTTAAACATGCTAATTTTAGCTCTAACACTGATGATCCACCTACAAATGTGAACTGACGTTCAAAAATAAAACATTTGAAAACGGACCATTTTCCACATTTCTGAAGCATGACGTAATGGGGGGGTGTTATCTCTTTTGTCGAAAATCAGCCGTTTTTGCTCGAACATTAAATGCCTCCAAATGGTATTTAATTAACTTCCCGGGGTGAAGAAACCCTTTTTGAGAACTCAGAGTGAGTAAATTGGCCATTTTCATGCACTTTTAACCATTCCATAAATCTTGTGTTTTGGGCCCCTGGAAGCATGAAAATCACTTTAAACATGCTAATTTTAGCTCTAACACTGATGATCCACCTACAAATGTGAACTGACGTTCAAAAATAAAACATTTGAAAACGGACCATTTTCCACATTTCTGAAGCATGACGTAATGGGGGGGTGTTATCTCTTTTGTCGAAAATCAGCCGTTTTTGCTCGAACATTAAATGCCTCCAAATGGTATTTAATTAACTTCCCGGGGTGAAGAAACCCTTTTTGAGAACTCAGAGTGAATAAATTGGCCATTTTCATGCACTTTTAACCATTCCATAAATCTTGTGTTTTGGGCCCCTGGAAGCATGAAAATCACTTTAAACATGCTAATTTTAGCTCTAACACTGATGATCCACCTACAAATGTGAACTGACGTTCAAAAATAAAACATTTGAAAACGGACCATTTTCCACATTTCTGAAGCATGACGTAATGGGGGGGTGTTATCTCTTTTGTCGAAAATCAGCCGTTTTTGCTCGAACATTAAATGCCTCCAAATGGTATTTAATTAACTTCCCGAGCCCCTGGAAGCATGAAAATCACTTTAAACATGCTAATTTTAGCTCTAACACTGATGATCCACCTACAAATGTGAACTGACGTTCAAAAATAAAACATTTGAAAACGGACCATTTTCCACATTTCTGAAGCATGACGTAATGGGGGGGTGTTATCTCTTTTGTCGAAAATCAGCCGTTTTTGCTCGAACATTAAATGCCTCCAAATGGTATTTAATTAACTTCCCGAGCCCCTGGAAGCATGAAAATCACTTTAAACATGCTAATTTTAGCTCTAACACGGATGATCCACCTACAATGTGAACTGACGTTCAAAAATAAAACATTTGAAAACGGACCATTTTCCACATTTCTGAAGCATGACGTAATGGGGGGGTGTTATCTCTTTTGTCGAAAATCAGCCGTTTTTGCTCGAACATTAAATGCCTCCAAATGGTATTTAATTAACTTCCCGGGGTGAAGAAACCCTTTTTGAGAACTCAGAGTGAGTAAATTGGCCATTTTCATGCACTTTTAACCATTCCATAAATCTTGTGTGTTTGGGCACCTGGAAGCATGAAAATCACTTTAAACATGCTAATTTTAGCTCTAACACTGATGATCCACCTACAAATGTGAACTGACGTTCAAAAATAAAACATTTGAAAACGGACCATTTTCCACATTTCTGAAGCATGACGTAATGGGGGGGTGTTATCTCTTTTGTCGAAAATCAGCCGTTTTTGCTCGAACATTAAATGCCTCCAAATGGTATTTAATTAACTTCCCGGGGTGAAGAAACCCTTTTTGAGAACTCAGAGTGAGTAAATTGGCCATTTTCATGCACTTTTAACCATTCCATAAATCTTGTGTTTTGGGCCCCTGGAAGCATGAAAATCACTTTAAACATGCTAATTTTAGCTCTAACACTGATGATCCACCTACAAATGTGAACTGACGTTCAAAAATAAAACATTTGAAAACGGACCATTTTCCACATTTCTGAAGCATGACGTAATGGGGGGGTGTTATCTCTTTTGTCGAAAATCAGCCGTTTTTGCTCGAACATTAAATGCCTCCAAATGGTATTTAATTAACTTCCCGGGGTGAAGAAACCCTTTTTGAGAACTCAGAGTGAGTAAATTGGCCATTTTCATGCACTTTTAACCATTCCATAAATCTTGTGTTTTGGGCCCCTGGAAGCATGAAAATCACTTTAAACATGCTAATTTTAGCTCTAACACAGATGATCCACCTACAAATGTGAACTGACGTTCAAAAATAAAACATTTGAAAACGGACCATTTTCCACATTTCTGAAGCATGACGTAATGGGGGGGTGTTATCTCTTTTGTCGAAAATCAGCCGTTTTTGCTCGAACATTAAATGCCTCCAAATGGTATTTAATTAACTTCCCGAGCCCCTGGAAGCATGAAAATCACTTTAAACATGCTAATTTTAGCTCTAACACTGATGATCCACCTACAAATGTGAACTGACGTTCAAAAATAAAACATTTGAAAACGGACCATTTTCCACATTTCTGAAGCATGACGTAATGGGGGGGTGTTATCTCTTTTGTCGAAAATCAGCCGTTTTTGCTCGAACATTAAATGCCTCCAAATGGTATTTAATTAACTTCCCGGGGTGAAGAAACCCTTTTTGAGAACTCAGAGTGAGTAAATTGGCCATTTTCATGCACTTTTAACCATTCCATAAATCTTGTGTTTTGGGCCCCTGGAAGCATGAAAATCACTTTAAACATGCTAATTTTAGCTCTAACACTGATGATCCACCTACAAATGTGAACTGACGTTCAAAAATAAAACATTTGAAAACGGACCATTTTCCACATTTCTGAAGCATGACGTAATGGGGGGGTGTTATCTCTTTTGTCGAAAATCAGCCGTTTTTGCTCGAACATTAAATGCCTCCAAATGGTATTTAATTAACTTCCCGAGCCCCTGGAAGCATGAAAATCACTTTAAACATGCTAATTTTAGCTCTAACACTGATGATCCACCTACAAATGTGAACTGACGTTCAAAAATAAAACATTTGAAAACGGACCATTTTCCACATTTCTGAAGCATGACGTAATGGGGGGGTGTTATCTCTTTTGTCGAAAATCAGCCGTTTTTGCTCGAACATTAAATGCCTCCAAATGGTATTTAATTAACTTCCCGGGGTGAAGAAACCCTTTTTGAGAACTCAGAGTGAGTAAATTGGCCATTTTCATGCACTTTTAACCATTCCATAAATCTTGTGTTTTGGGCCCCTGGAAGCATGAAAATCACTTTAAACATGCTAATTTTAGCTCTAACACTGATGATCCACCTACAAATGTGAACTGACGTTCAAAAATAAAACATTTGAAAACAGACCATTTTCCACATTTCTGAAGCATGACGTAATGGGGGGGTGTTATCTCTTTTGTCGAAAATCAGCCGTTTTTGCTCGAACATTAAATGCCTCCAAATGGTATTTAATTAACTTCCCGGGGTGAAGAAACCCTTTTTGAGAACTCAGAGTGAGTAAATTGGCCATTTTCATGCACTTTTAACCATTCCATAAATCTTGTGTTTTGGGCCCCTGGAAGCATGAAAATCACTTTAAACATGCTAATTTTAGCTCTAACACTGATGATCCACCTACAAATGTGAACTGACGTTCAAAAATAAAACATTTGAAAACGGACCATTTTCCACATTTCTGAAGCATGACGTAATGGGGGGGTGTTATCTCTTTTGTCGAAAATCAGCCGTTTTTGCTCGAACATTAAATGCCTCCAAATGGTATTTAATTAACTTCCCGAGCCCCTGGAAGCATGAAAATCACTTTAAACATGCTAATTTTAGCTCTAACACTGATGATCCACCTACAAATGTGAACTGACGTTCAAAAATAAAACATTTGAAAACGGACCATTTTCCACATTTCTGAAGCATGACGTAATGGGGGGGTGTTATCTCTTTTGTCGAAAATCAGCCGTTTTTGCTCGAACATTAAATGCCTCCAAATGGTATTTAATTAACTTCCCGAGCCCCTGGAAGCATGAAAATCACTTTAAACATGCTAATTTTAGCTCTAACACTGATGATCCACCTACAAATGTGAACTGACGTTCAAAAATAAAACATTTGAAAACGGACCATTTTCCACATTTCTGAAGCATGACGTAATGGGGGGGTGTTATCTCTTTTGTCGAAAATCAGCCGTTTTTGCTCGAACATTAAATGCCTCCAAATGGTATTTAATTAACTTCCCGGGGTGAAGAAACCCTTTTTGAGAACTCAGAGTGAGTAAATTGGCCATTTTCATGCACTTTTAACCATTCCATAAATCTTGTGTTTTGGGCCCCTGGAAGCATGAAAATCACTTTAAACATGCTAATTTTAGCTCTAACACTGATGATCCACCTACAAATGTGAACTGACGTTCAAAAATAAAACATTTGAAAACGGACCATTTTCCACATTTCTGAAGCATGACGTAATGGGGGGGTGTTATCTCTTTTGTCGAAAATCAGCCGTTTTTGCTCGAACATTAAATGCCTCCAAATGGTATTTAGATAACTTCCCGAGCCCCTGGAAGCATGAAAATCACTTTAAACATGCTAATTTTAGCTCTAACACTGATGATCCACCTACAAATGTGAACTGACGTTCAAAAATAAAACATTTGAAAACGGACCATTTTCCACATTTCTGAAGCATGACGTAATGGGGGGGTGTTATCTCTTTTGTCGAAAATCAGCCGTTTTTGCTCGAACATTAAATGCCTCCAAATGGTATTTAATTAACTTCCCGGGGTGAAGAAACCCTTTTTGAGAACTCAGAGTGAGTAAATTGGCCATTTTCATGCACTTTTAACCATTCCATAAATCTTGTGTTTTGGGCCCCTGGAAGCATGAAAATCACTTTAAACATGCTAATTTTAGCTCTAACACTGATGATCCACCTACAAATGTGAACTGACGTTCAAAAATAAAACATTTGAAAACAGACCATTTTCCACATTTCTGAAGCATGACGTAATGGGGGGGTGTTATCTCTTTTGTCGAAAATCAGCCGTTTTTGCTCGAACATTAAATGCCTCCAAATGGTATTTAATTAACTTCCCGGGGTGAAGAAACCCTTTTTGAGAACTCAGAGTGAGTAAATTGGCCATTTTCATGCACTTTTAACCATTCCATAAATCTTGTGTTTTGGGCCCCTGGAAGCATGAAAATCACTTTAAACATGCTAATTTTAGCTCTAACACTGATGATCCACCTACAAATGTGAACTGACGTTCAAAAATAAAACATTTGAAAACGGACCATTTTCCACATTTCTGAAGCATGACGTAATGGGGGGGTGTTATCTCTTTTGTCGAAAATCAGCCGTTTTTGCTCGAACATTAAATGCCTCCAAATGGTATTTAATTAACTTCCCGAGCCCCTGGAAGCATGAAAATCACTTTAAACATGCTAATTTTAGCTCTAACACTGATGATCCACCTACAAATGTGAACTGACGTTCAAAAATAAAACATTTGAAAACGGACCATTTTCCACATTTCTGAAGCATGACGTAATGGGGGGGTGTTATCTCTTTTGTCGAAAATCAGCCGTTTTTGCTCGAACATTAAATGCCTCCAAATGGTATTTAATTAACTTCCCGAGCCCCTGGAAGCATGAAAATCACTTTAAACATGCTAATTTTAGCTCTAACACGGATGATCCACCTACAATGTGAACTGACGTTCAAAAATAAAACATTTGAAAACGGACCATTTTCCACATTTCTGAAGCATGACGTAATGGGGGGGTGTTATCTCTTTTGTCGAAAATCAGCCGTTTTTGCTCGAACATTAAATGCCTCCAAATGGTATTTAATTAACTTCCCGGGGTGAAGAAACCCTTTTTGAGAACTCAGAGTGAGTAAATTGGCCATTTTCATGCACTTTTAACCATTCCATAAATCTTGTGTGTTTGGGCACCTGGAAGCATGAAAATCACTTTAAACATGCTAATTTTAGCTCTAACACTGATGATCCACCTACAAATGTGAACTGACGTTCAAAAATAAAACATTTGAAAACGGACCATTTTCCACATTTCTGAAGCATGACGTAATGGGGGGGTGTTATCTCTTTTGTCGAAAATCAGCCGTTTTTGCTCGAACATTAAATGCCTCCAAATGGTATTTAATTAACTTCCCGGGGTGAAGAAACCCTTTTTGAGAACTCAGAGTGAGTAAATTGGCCATTTTCATGCACTTTTAACCATTCCATAAATCTTGTGTTTTGGGCCCCTGGAAGCATGAAAATCACTTTAAACATGCTAATTTTAGCTCTAACACTGATGATCCACCTACAAATGTGAACTGACGTTCAAAAATAAAACATTTGAAAACGGACCATTTTCCACATTTCTGAAGCATGACGTAATGGGGGGGTGTTATCTCTTTTGTCGAAAATCAGCCGTTTTTGCTCGAACATTAAATGCCTCCAAATGGTATTTAATTAACTTCCCGGTGTGAAGAAACCCTTTTTGAGAACTCAGAGTGAGTAAATTGGCCATTTTCATGCACTTTTAACCATTCCATAAATCTTGTGTTTTGGGCCACTGGAAGCATGAAAATCACTTTAAACATGCTAATTTTAGCTCTAACACTGATGATCCACCTACAAATGTGAACTGACGTTCAAAAATAAAACATTTGAAAACGGACCATTTTCCACATTTCTGAAGCATGACGTAATGGGGGGGTGTTATCTCTTTTGTCGAAAATCAGCCGTTTTTGCTCGAACATTAAATGCCTCCAAATGGTATTTAATTAACTTCCCGGGGTGAAGAAACCCTTTTTGAGAACTCAGAGTGAGTAAATTGGCCATTTTCATGCACTTTTAACCATTCCATAAATCTTGTGTTTTGGGCCCCTGGAAGCATGAAAATCACTTTAAACATGCTAATTTTAGCTCTAACACAGATGATCCACCTACAAATGTGAACTGACGTTCAAAAATAAAACATTTGAAAACGGACCATTTTCCACATTTCTGAAGCATGACGTAATGGGGGGGTGTTATCTCTTTTGTCGAAAATCAGCCGTTTTTGCTCGAACATTAAATGCCTCCAAATGGTATTTAATTAACTTCCCGAGCCCCTGGAAGCATGAAAATCACTTTAAACATGCTAATTTTAGCTCTAACACTGATGATCCACCTACAAATGTGAACTGACGTTCAAAAATAAAACATTTGAAAACGGACCATTTTCCACATTTCTGAAGCATGACGTAATGGGGGGGTGTTATCTCTTTTGTCGAAAATCAGCCGTTTTTGCTCGAACATTAAATGCCTCCAAATGGTATTTAATTAACTTCCCGGGGTGAAGAAACCCTTTTTGAGAACTCAGAGTGAGTAAATTGGCCATTTTCATGCACTTTTAACCATTCCATAAATCTTGTGTTTTGGGCCCCTGGAAGCATGAAAATCACTTTAAACATGCTAATTTTAGCTCTAACACTGATGATCCACCTACAAATGTGAACTGACGTTCAAAAATAAAACATTTGAAAACGGACCATTTTCCACATTTCTGAAGCATGACGTAATGGGGGGGTGTTATCTCTTTTGTCGAAAATCAGCCGTTTTTGCTCGAACATTAAATGCCTCCAAATGGTATTTAATTAACTTCCTGAGCCCCTGGAAGCATGAAAATCACTTTAAACATGCTAATTTTAGCTCTAACACTGATGATCCACCTACAAATGTGAACTGACGTTCAAAAATAAAACATTTGAAAACGGACCATTTTCCACATTTCTGAAGCATGACGTAATGGGGGGGTGTTATCTCTTTTGTCGAAAATCAGCCGTTTTTGCTCGAACATTAAATGCCTCCAAATGGTATTTAATTAACTTCCCGGGGTGAAGAAACCCTTTTTGAGAACTCAGAGTGAGTAAATTGGCCATTTTCATGCACTTTTAACCATTCCATAAATCTTGTGTTTTGGGCCCCTGGAAGCATGAAAATCACTTTAAACATGCTAATTTTAGCTCTAACACTGATGATCCACCTACAAATGTGAACTGACGTTCAAAAATAAAACATTTGAAAACAGACCATTTTCCACATTTCTGAAGCATGACGTAATGGGGGGGTGTTATCTCTTTTGTCGAAAATCAGCCGTTTTTGCTCGAACATTAAATGCCTCCAAATGGTATTTAATTAACTTCCCGGGGTGAAGAAACCCTTTTTGAGAACTCAGAGTGAGTAAATTGGCCATTTTCATGCACTTTTAACCATTCCATAAATCTTGTGTTTTGGGCCCCTGGAAGCATGAAAATCACTTTAAACATGCTAATTTTAGCTCTAACACTGATGATCCACCTACAAATGTGAACTGACGTTCAAAAATAAAACATTTGAAAACGGACCATTTTCCACATTTCTGAAGCATGACGTAATGGGGGGGTGTTATCTCTTTTGTCGAAAATCAGCCGTTTTTGCTCGAACATTAAATGCCTCCAAATGGTATTTAATTAACTTCCCGAGCCCCTGGAAGCATGAAAATCACTTTAAACATGCTAATTTTAGCTCTAACACTGATGATCCACCTACAAATGTGAACTGACGTTCAAAAATAAAACATTTGAAAACGGACCATTTTCCACATTTCTGAAGCATGACGTAATGGGGGGGTGTTATCTCTTTTGTCGAAAATCAGCCGTTTTTGCTCGAACATTAAATGCCTCCAAATTGTATTTAATTAACTTCCCGAGCCCCTGGAAGCATGAAAATCACTTTAAACATGCTAATTTTAGCTCTAACACTGATGATCCACCTACAAATGTGAACTGACGTTCAAAAATAAAACATTTGAAAACGGACCATTTTCCACATTTCTGAAGCATGACGTAATGGGGGGGTGTTATCTCTTTTGTCGAAAATCAGCCGTTTTTGCTCGAACATTAAATGCCTCCAAATGGTATTTAATTAACTTCCCGGGGTGAAGAAACCCTTTTTGAGAACTCAGAGTGAGTAAATTGGCCATTTTCATGCACTTTTAACCATTCCATAAATCTTGTGTTTTGGGCCCCTGGAAGCATGAAAATCACTTTAAACATGCTAATTTTAGCTCTAACACTGATGATCCACCTACAAATGTGAACTGACGTTCAAAAATAAAACATTTGAAAACGGACCATTTTCCACATTTCTGAAGCATGACGTAATGGGGGGGTGTTATCTCTTTTGTCGAAAATCAGCCGTTTTTGCTCGAACATTAAATGCCTCCAAATGGTATTTAGATAACTTCCCGAGCCCCTGGAAGCATGAAAATCACTTTAAACATGCTAATTTTAGCTCTAACACTGATGATCCACCTACAAATGTGAACTGACGTTCAAAAATAAAACATTTGAAAACGGACCATTTTCCACATTTCTGAAGCATGACGTAATGGGGGGGGTGTTATCTCTTTTGTCGAAAATCAGCCGTTTTTGCTCGAACATTAAATGCCTCCAAATGGTATTTAATTAACTTCCCGGGGTGAAGAAACCCTTTTTGAGAACTCAGAGTGAGTAAATTGGCCATTTTCATGCACTTTTAACCATTCCATAAATCTTGTGTTTTGGGCCCCTGGAAGCATGAAAATCACTTTAAACATGCTAATTTTAGCTCTAACACTGATGATCCACCTACAAATGTGAACTGACGTTCAAAAATAAAACATTTGAAAACAGACCATTTTCCACATTTCTGAAGCATGACGTAATGGGGGGGTGTTATCTCTTTTGTCGAAAATCAGCCGTTTTTGCTCGAACATTAAATGCCTCCAAATGGTATTTAATTAACTTCCCGGGGTGAAGAAACCCTTTTTGAGAACTCAGAGTGAGTAAATTGGCCATTTTCATGCACTTTTAACCATTCCATAAATCTTGTGTTTTGGGCCCCTGGAAGCATGAAAATCACTTTAAACATGCTAATTTTAGCTCTAACACTGATGATCCACCTACAAATGTGAACTGACGTTCAAAAATAAAACATTTGAAAACGGACCATTTTCCACATTTCTGAAGCATGACGTAATGGGGGGGTGTTATCTCTTTTGTCGAAAATCAGCCGTTTTTGCTCGAACATTAAATGCCTCCAAATGGTATTTAATTAACTTCCCGAGCCCCTGGAAGCATGAAAATCACTTTAAACATGCTAATTTTAGCTCTAACACTGATGATCCACCTACAAATGTGAACTGACGTTCAAAAATAAAACATTTGAAAACGGACCATTTTCCACATTTCTGAAGCATGACGTAATGGGGGGGTGTTATCTCTTTTGTCGAAAATCAGCCGTTTTTGCTCGAACATTAAATGCCTCCGAATGGTATTTAATTAACTTCCCGGGGTGAAGAAACCCTTTTTGAGAACTCAGAGTGAGTAAATTGGCCATTTTCATGCACTTTTAACCATTCCATAAATCTTGTGTTTTGGGCCCCTGGAAGCATGAAAATCACTTTAAACATGCTAATTTTAGCTCTAACACTGATGATCCACCTACAAATGTGAACTGACGTTCAAAAATAAAACATTTGAAAACGGACCATTTTCCACATTTCTGAAGCATGACGTAATGGGGGGGTGTTATCTCTTTTGTCGAAAATCAGCCGTTTTTGCTCGAACATTAAATGCCTCCAAATGGTATTTAATTAACTTCCCGGGGTGAAGAAACCCTTTTTGAGAACTCAGAGTGAGTAAATTGGCCATTTTCATGCACTTTTAACCATTCCATAAATCTTGTGTTTTGGGCCCCTGGAAGCATGAAAATCACTTTAAACATGCTAATTTTAGCTCTAACACTGATGATCCACCTACAAATGTGAACTGACGTTCAAAAATAAAACATTTGAAAACGGACCATTTTCCACATTTCTGAAGCATGACGTAATGGGGGGGTGTTATCTCTTTTGTCGAAAATCAGCCGTTTTTGCTCGAACATTAAATGCCTCCAAATGGTATTTAATTAACTTCCCGAGCCCCTGGAAGCATGAAAATCACTTTAAACATGCTAATTTTAGCTCTAACACTGATGATCCACCTACAAATGTGAACTGACGTTCAAAAATAAAACATTTGAAAACGGACCATTTTCCACATTTCTGAAGCATGACGTAATGGGGGGGTGTTATCTCTTTTGTCGAAAATCAGCCGTTTTTGCTCGAACATTAAATGCCTCCAAATGGTATTTAATTAACTTCCCGGGGTGAAGAAACCCTTTTTGAGAACTCAGAGTGAGTAAATTGGCCATTTTCATGCACTTTTAACCATTCCATAAATCTTGTGTTTTGGGCCCCTGGAAGCATGAAAATCACTTTAAACATGCTAATTTTAGCTCTAACACTGATGATCCACCTACAAATGTGAACTGACGTTCAAAAATAAAACATTTGAAAACGGACCATTTTCCACATTTCTGAAGCATGACGTAATGGGGGGGTGTTATCTCTTTTGTCGAAAATCAGCCGTTTTTGCTCGAACATTAAATGCCTCCAAATGGTATTTAATTAACTTCCCGGGGTGAAGAAACCCTTTTTGAGAACTCAGAGTGAGTAAATTGGCCATTTTCATGCACTTTTAACCATTCCATAAATCTTGTGTTTTGGGCCCCTGGAAGCATGAAAATCACTTTAAACATGCTAATTTTAGCTCTAACACTGATGATCCACCTACAAATGTGAACTGACGTTCAAAAATAAAACATTTGAAAACGGACCATTTTCCACATTTCTGAAGCATGACGTAATGGGGGGGTGTTATCTCTTTTGTCGAAAATCAGCCGTTTTTGCTCGAACATTAAATGCCTCCAAATGGTATTTAATTAACTTCCCGAGCCCCTGGAAGCATGAAAATCACTTTAAACATGCTAATTTTAGCTCTAACACTGATGATCCACCTACAAATGTGAACTGACGTTCAAAAATAAAACATTTGAAAACGGACCATTTTCCACATTTCTGAAGCATGACGTAATGGGGGGGTGTTATCTCTTTTGTCGAAAATCAGCCGTTTTTGCTCGAACATTAAATGCCTCCAAATGGTATTTAATTAACTTCCCGGGGTGAAGAAACCCTTTTTGAGAACTCAGAGTGAGTAAATTGGCCATTTTCATGCACTTTTAACCATTCCATAAATCTTGTGTTTTGGGCCCCTGGAAGCATGAAAATCACTTTAAACATGCTAATTTTAGCTCTAACACTGATGATCCACCTACAAATGTGAACTGACGTTCAAAAATAAAACATTTGAAAACGGACCATTTTCCACATTTCTGAAGCATGACGTAATGGGGGGGTGTTATCTCTTTTGTCGAAAATCAGCCGTTTTTGCTCGAACATTAAATGCCTCCAAATGGTATTTAATTAACTTCCCGGGGTGAAGAAACCCTTTTTGAGAACTCAGAGTGAGTAAATTGGCCATTTTCATGCACTTTTAACCATTCCATAAATCTTGTGTTTTGGGCCCCTGGAAGCATGAAAATCACTTTAAACATGCTAATTTTAGCTCTAACACTGATGATCCACCTACAAATGTGAACTGACGTTCAAAAATAAAACATTTGAAAATGGACCATTTTCCACATTTCTGAAGCATGACGTAATGGGGGGGTGTTATCTCTTTTGTCGAAAATCAGCCGTTTTTGCTCGAACATTAAATGCCTCCAAATGGTATTTAATTAACTTCCCGAGCCCCTGGAAGCATGAAAATCACTTTAAACATGCTAATTTTAGCTCTAACACTGATGATCCACCTACAAATGTGAACTGACGTTCAAAAATAAAACATTTGAAAACGGACCATTTTCCACATTTCTGAAGCATGACGTAATGGGGGGGTGTTATCTCTTTTGTCGAAAATCAGCCGTTTTTGCTCGAACATTAAATGCCTCCAAATGGTATTTAATTAACTTCCCGAGCCCCTGGAAGCATGAAAATCACTTTAAACATGCTAATTTTAGCTCTAACACTGATGATCCACCTACAAATGTGAACTGACGTTCAAAAATAAAACATTTGAAAACGGACCATTTTCCACATTTCTGAAGCATGACGTAATGGGGGGGTGTTATCTCTTTTGTCGAAAATCAGCCGTTTTTGCTCGAACATTAAATGCCTCCAAATGGTATTTAATTAACTTCCCGGGGTGAAGAAACCCTTTTTGAGAACTCAGAGTGAGTAAATTGGCCATTTTCATGCACTTTTAACCATTCCATAAATCTTGTGTTTTGGGCACCTGGAAGCATGAAAATCACTTTAAACATGCTAATTTTAGCTCTAACACTGATGATCCACCTACAAATGTGAACTGACGTTCAAAAATAAAACATTTGAAAACGGACCATTTTCCACATTTCTGAAGCATGACGTAATGGGGGGGTGTTATCTCTTTTGTCGAAAATCAGCCGTTTTTGCTCGAACATTAAATGCCTCCAAATGGTATTTAATTAACTTCCCGGGGTGAAGAAACCCTTTTTGAGAACTCAGAGTGAGTAAATTGGCCATTTTCATGCACTTTTAACCATTCCATAAATCTTGTGTTTTGGGCCCCTGGAAGCATGAAAATCACTTTAAACATGCTAATTTTAGCTCTAACACTGATGATCCACCTACAAATGTGAACTGACGTTCAAAAATAAAACATTTGAAAACGGACCATTTTCCACATTTCTGAAGCATGACGTAATGGGGGGTGTTATCTCTTTTGTCGAAAATCAGCCGTTTTTGCTCGAACATTAAATGCCTCCAAATGGTATTTAATTAACTTCCCGGGGTGAAGAAACCCTTTTTGAGAACTCAGAGTGAGTAAATTGGCCATTTTCATGCACTTTTAACCATTCCATAAATCTTGTGTTTTGGGCCCCTGGAAGCATGAAAATCACTTTAAACATGCTAATTTTAGCTCTAACACTGATGATCCACCTACAAATGTGAACTGACGTTCAAAAATAAAACATTTGAAAACGGACCATTTTCCACATTTCTGAAGCATGACGTAATGGGGGGGTGTTATCTCTTTTGTCGAAAATCAGCCGTTTTTGCTCGAACATTAAATGCCTCCAAATGGTATTTAATTAACTTCCCGGGGTGAAGAAACCCTTTTTGAGAACTCAGAGTGAGTAAATTGGCCATTTTCATGCACTTTTAACCATTCCATAAATTTTGTGTTTTGGGCCCCTGGAAGCATGAAAATCACTTTAAACATGCTAATTTTAGCTCTAACACTGATGATCCACCTACAAATGTGAACTGACGTTCAAAAATAAAACATTTGAAAACGGACCATTTTCCACATTTCTGAAGCATGACGTAATGGGGGGGTGTTATCTCTTTTGTCGAAAATCAGCCGTTTTTGCTCGAACATTAAATGCCTCCAAATGGTATTTAATTAACTTCCCGAGCCCCTGGAAGCATGAAAATCACTTTAAACATGCTAATTTTAGCTCTAACACTGATGATCCACCTACAAATGTGAACTGACGTTCAAAAATAAAACATTTGAAAACGGACCTTTTTCCACATTTCTGAAGCATGACGTAATGGGGGGGTGTTATCTCTTTTGTCGAAAATCAGCCGTTTTTGCTCGAACATTAAATGCCTCCAAATGGTATTTAATTAACTTCCCGGGGTGAAGAAACCCTTTTTGAGAACTCAGAGTGAGTAAATTGGCCATTTTCATGCACTTTTAACCATTCCATAAATCTTGTGTTTTGGGCCCCTGGAAGCATGAAAATCACTTTAAACATGCTAATTTTAGCTCTAACACTGATGATCCACCTACAAATGTGAACTGACGTTCAAAAATAAAACATTTGAAAACGGACCATTTTCCACATTTCTGAAGCATGACGTAATGGGGGGGTGTTATCTCTTTTGTCGAAAATCAGCCGTTTTTGCTCGAACATTAAATGCCTCCAAATGGTATTTAATTAACTTCCCGAGCCCCTGGAAGCATGAAAATCACTTTAAACATGCTAATTTTAGCTCTAACACTGATGATCCACCTACAAATGTGAACTGACGTTCAAAAATAAAACATTTGAAAACGGACCATTTTCCACATTTCTGAAGCATGACGTAATGGGGGGGTGTTATCTCTTTTGTCGAAAATCAGCCGTTTTTGCTCGAACATTAAATGCCTCCAAATGGTATTTAATTAACTTCCCGAGCCCCTGGAAGCATGAAAATCACTTTAAACATGCTAATTTTAGCTCTAACACTGATGATCCACCTACAAATGTGAACTGACGTTCAAAAATAAAACATTTGAAAACGGACCATTTTCCACATTTCTGAAGCATGACGTAATGGGGGGGTGTTATCTCTTTTGTCGAAAATCAGCCGTTTTTGCTCGAACATTAAATGCCTCCAAATGGTATTTAATTAACTTCCCGGGGTGAAGAAACCCTTTTTGAGAACTCAGAGTGAGTAAATTGGCCATTTTCATGCACTTTTAACCATTCCATAAATCTTGTGTTTTGGGCCCCTGGAAGCATGAAAATCACTTTAAACATGCTAATTTTAGCTCTAACACTGATGATCCACCTACAAATGTGAACTGACGTTCAAAAATAAAACATTTGAAAACGGACCATTTTCCACATTTCTGAAGCATGACGTAATGGGGGGTGTTATCTCTTTTGTCGAAAATCAGCCGTTTTTGCTCGAACATTAAATGCCTCCAAATGGTATTTAATTAACTTCCCGGGGTGAAGAAACCCTTTTTGAGAACTCAGAGTGAGTAAATTGGCCATTTTCATGCACTTTTAACCATTCCATAAATCTTGTGTTTTGGGCCCCTGGAAGCATGAAAATCACTTTAAACATGCTAATTTTAGCTCTAACACTGATGATCCACCTACAAATGTGAACTGACGTTCAAAAATAAAACATTTGAAAACGGACCATTTTCCACATTTCTGAAGCATGACGTAATGGGGGGGTGTTATCTCTTTTGTCGAAAATCAGCCGTTTTTGCTCGAACATTAAATGCCTCCAAATGGTATTTAATTAACTTCCCGGGGTGAAGAAACCCTTTTTGAGAACTCAGAGTGAGTAAATTGGCCATTTTCATGCACTTTTAACCATTCCATAAATCTTGTGTTTTGGGCCCCTGGAAGCATGAAATCACTTTAAACATGCTAATTTTAGCTCTAACACTGATGATCCACCTACAAATGTGAACTGACGTTCAAAAATAAAACATTTGAAAACGGACCATTTTCCACATTTCTGAAGCATGACGTAATGGGGGGGTGTTATCTCTTTTGTCGAAAATCAGCCGTTTTTGCTCGAACATTAAATGCCTCCAAAT